>NW_020271210.1:24554-53187 GCF_002803265.2 Melanaphis sacchari | reverse complement strand
TTTCTGAAATATATGTCAGAAAATACTTATGCTTTCCCCAAAGAGAATTCTTGGATATCATCTCTCGTCAATCAGCTTACTCATACATTAATTATTGACCCAGCTTCTTTCTCTTCGCATTCTTCTCTTAATAACATAATCGAGTCTCATATAATCAATTTTTTTTCTTCCATACAGAATGGTTCGCAGGAAAATTAACGATCAGCTTAACAATTTTTTGATTTTACAATGGAACTGTCGTAGTCTTAGAGCACGTCGTGACGATTTTTCCTTTGTGTTGGCAGAAAATAAATGCCAATGCGCGCTTTTCTCTGAAACGTGGCTTTTACCGAACTCACGTATATCCATCCCTAATTACCACGTTTTCCGCCAAGATAGACTTGATGGATATGGTGGGGTTGCCATTGTTACTCATCAGTCTATTAATAGCAAACGCATTTCTCTCAACGATAACATTAGGCATATGTTAGAACTTTACTCTATCTATATAATAGGAATAGAGATCACGATCAATGACAAAACTCTCGATCTATGGTCAATCTATATCCCTCCATCGTCTAATCCAGCGGTTCCCAACCTTTTTGAGACTATTACCCAAAAGTCAGGTTAGATATTCACAAATACCCCCGACCAAAAAAAAAAAAAAAGTTGAGTAAAAAAAAAAACAAAATATATATTATGATGATAATTATAATTTATTTAATTTTTGCAAACAAAGAAAATAAGAGTTCTCAAAACTATTAACACTATTAACAAAAATATTATATTATTACAATTTCATTTACAGTCATAATACACATGAGTAAATGAATAATAAGTACTTAAAATACAAATAAATAGTTTAACTTTTACCCTCCAAAAAATCGTGTTTTTACCCACTAGGGGGTAATTACCCCCAGGTTGGGAACCGCTGGTCTAATCCCTCCCCAGAAACATTCAATAATATATTCTCTCTTATGAATCAATCATCCTTAATTTGAGGAGATTTTAATGGTCACCATCCAGTTTGGGGATCTTCCATTTCAAACTTTAGGGGCAATTCGATCCACTCCGCTATCTTGGATTATGGTCTCTGCGTTCTTAATAATGGGGAGGCTACTAGAATCAATCGTCCTCCATATCCCGATACTATGGTCGACATCTCGATATCCTCGCCTAATATATCTTTGTCTTGTTCTTGGTCCGTGCTGCTGGACCCCTTTGGAAGTGACCATCTTCCTATCCTTATTAGTATACCTAATAAACCTTCGTATTCAAATTCCTCTCATAATAACAATAATACTTCCACTAGATTCAACTTCTATGCAACAGACTGGAATCAATTTACATATCAGGTCGCCAGTCTCTTAGAATCGTTCACATTGGATTCCTCCGCTCAACAACTATAATAACTTCGTAAATGTATTATTATGTGCAACAAAAAAATCTACCCCTCTAAAGTGTATAATTAAAAAAAATTTCCTATTAGTCCCCCATGGTGGAATGAGCTATGCACCATTGCGGTAAAGACACGCTCGTTTTATTTTCAAAAATTCAGAATGTCACACTCTCGTGATGATTTCTAACATACCGCAAGGCTTGTGCCGACACCACAAAAGTCCTGAACAAAACCAAAGGAGCCTCTTGGGAAAAATTATGCTCTAATTTAGATCCAGCTACGCCTCTGTCCGAGTTTTGGGCGACTGCGAAAAAGTTTAAACATTGCATCTATTCACCTTCTACTGCCACTAACGAGGATTGGTTTGAGAATTTTTGTAATAAGATTTCCCCAGCATATGTCTCCTCTGAGGCAGAAATTTTACCCGATACTCTATTTAACGAAAATCAGTTATCCAACCACGTTTTGTCTCATTTTTCTTCACCTTTTAATCGACAAGCATTGTCACTCGCTATATACTCACGCAAATCACCTGCAGGGGGATTAGATAACATCTCTCCACTTCTGTTTAAACATCTTCCAATCAAAGCATTCGATATACTATTAAAAGTACTTAATGACCTTTAGTTAAATAATATTGTACCTGAGTCATGGAGACAATTCAGGGTGATCCCCATACCTAAACCTGCTGCTAAACATCCAGCATACTGCCCAATCGCATTATCGTCAGCTTGTTGCAAACTCATAGAATATATTTTAAAAAATCGTTTAGATTGGTACCTCGAGGCTCACCGTCTAATTCCAGATAATCTATTTGGATTTCGGCGAGGTCTCGGCACCATGGAATGTCTTTCCAATCTTGTTGGTCCTATCTATGATACCTTTTGCAACCGTGAGTTTCTCACAGCTGCTTTTGTTGATGTGAAAGGTGCATACGATTCCATCCATATTCCAACTCTTATACTTCGGCTTCAGGATCTTAATGTTCCTGACGTCTTCTATAATTATATATATAATTTATTTCATGTTTGTTCTCTACATTTTACATCTCCATCTGGTACAGAATGCATTCGCTCATCATACAGAGGTTTGCCGCAAGGAAGTTGTCTCAGTCCTATTTTATATAATGTTTATATGACCCCCATAAGTAAAAGTTTATCATCCCACGATTACTCATGCATATTCTATGCTGACGACATTGTCGTTTCTCAATTAACAAATCTCTCAATCGTGCCATTTCCTGCTTAAATTCTGCATTGAATTCACTAAATAACATACTTTCATCTGCATTTTTTTAATTCGCTCCTGACAAAAGCCAATTAATGATTTTTACTAGACAACGTTACGTTGATTTCCCCCCTGTTTACATCAATAATAAGACCATAGTCCCATCCAATACAATCACATACCTTGGTCTCATTCTTGACCCAAAACTCAGATGGGTCCCTCATTTCAACTATCTCAAATGTATAATTTCTAAATGGTCCAATTTGCTCAGAGCATTAGCAGGCACTCGGTGGAGGCGCTCCCATCTTCACTGTTATTAGTATATAAATCCATTATTCGTTCTAAAGTTGATTACGGTTCTTTTTTGTTCTCATCCGCGTCTCGATCACACAGCAACAAGCTGAATGCTATGTTAACTTCGTGTCTCCGTACAGTCATCGGTGCTGTACGATCTGCTCCGAACATTTGCTTGGAAGTGGAATGTGGTTGTCTACCTATAGAAATTCGGTCACGTCGACTTGCAGGAAAGTTTTAGTTAAAACACATTTCAAACTCTCCCAATTTTATCTTTAATAAGTTTTTATCTCTAGCTACTCGTTGGCGGTACGTCCCAAAAACTCTTCCGATTTTAGCTTCCATTGCCTTTTCTATTAATCACTTCACCTCATCTGTCATTTTACCCCAAAAGCGTCTTCATTGTTTTGATACCCCGTTTGAAGCTCTCACATTTCTTTCTCGGGTTCATATATTACCACTTTTTAAGGATTGCAAATATAATAGTGACAAAGTTAATATGCCAACTTTCTCTGTTAATTACATCTTCAATGAATTTATAGAACTAAATTTCCATAATTATTGTTTGGTTTATACTGATGGCTCAGTGTCAACCAACTCTACAGGTTTCTCATTCTTTATCCCTGAAAGGATGGTCAGATACTCCGATACCCTGCCCCATGTCACTTGTTCTTTTACGGCAGAATGCTATGCGATTACGACAGCTCTTGAGTATATCAAATCCTTAAACTTTACAAAATGCTTGATTGTCTCGGATTCCCAAGCAGCCCTCAGCGCTATTAATTCGATCTCGATTTCTGCAGACACGTCTCCCCTTATTCTTAATATAAAAACTTCGCTTTTTGAATTATACTCCCAGGATATAACAATCGAATTTTTGTGGGTCCCAGGCCATTCTGGGATCTCAGGCAACGAAGTTGCTGACCTCCTCGCTGCATCCACCAAATATTGTTTAAATCCCATCCTCTGATCTTTTTAATATGTTACAAAATAATTACAAACAGGCTTGGCAAGTGGTCATCAGTAGCTCCTGATTTCGCTAAGTGGTATAGATCCTTAACCCCTACAATTCCATGACACCCATGATTCGTTAACCAGCCTCTAGACAGGTCACAAATCGTCCGGTTTACCAGGCTCAGACTTGGTCACAACTTACTTCCTGCACACGCCTTTCACCTCGACTTGAACGATTCCCCTTTGTGTACTCGTCATGCAGAAGATTCAATTTGCGACTTCTCACACATCCTCGCCGACTGCCCATCACTCTCTTGTTCCCGATCTATATTATTTCGCTTCTTACATAACAACAATATTAGGTCACTAGAACCAACTATTATACTTAATTCCTTTTCAAGGACCATTATTATTTCTATATTAAAATTCTTCGAGAATGCTGGATTCTTAATTTGATTATTTTGGTTTAAACTTTCTCAACAGTTTGTAAAATTTTTTTTTTCCTTTTGTTTTTTTGTTTTTTTTGTTTTTTTTCTGTTTTTGTTATTGTGGGCTTCAGTTTGTTAACTTTTTTTTTTTTAATCATTGATTGTTTTCTTTTAGTTGTAATCGTCAAGCTGTAATAATTTTATATTGATAGCTTAAAAAAAAAAAAAAAAAAAAAAAAAAAAAAGGTGACAATGATCGCGGACTTTCTCAATTGTGTCGAAACTACGTTTGCAAAAGTTACAATTTGTATTTTCATTATGTTTTCGAGTATCCTCATTAGTCATAACCATAGGGATGTTTGTCTTGAGCAACTCTTCAATTTTACGGCCTACGTCAACGATGTTTTAAAGAAAATACCTGGCAATATTCTCTCGACTATCACTACCGCGATAATTAACCGGTGTGGTTGGTATATTAAATTGCTCGATAAGCTCTAACGGGACTACTTCGGAGGCTTTAACTAAAAACCCATAACTTATAGGTTTGTGGTTATGTATTATAGTCGTATGTCCCCTTCTCTACTCATTAGTTTTAACCAGGAGAGCTTCGAAATCCGCATAAATAGTGAATGGGTGTCGTTGAGCATGTTGCCAATTATCAAATTCGAGCGATGTGCCAACATCGGGCATTATGGGCAGAATCGGCTTATGGGATCCACAAATTAATTTATGCTGCAGCAGTGCTAGCTGTCCACTTAATTTATATTTTAAATTTTGTTCATCAAACGATGTGAAACATCGTTCGCAAAAATATACTGCATGGTCGTATAATGTTTTTTGCGAGCGTATTAAGCGTGAAAAATTTGAAATATATACGCAGTGACTTTTTTCTCCGACAGTGAATAAAATAATGTCAAAATGCTCGGCTTTTTCATTTTCTACGACTTTTAATGGAAAGATGTGATGTTTCGGATTTTTTGAAGAAGGCTGAGATATTGTTTTGACTCCGTAAATATTTACAGAGACTGCCGGGTTATTTTTTTCGAAAATTTTTACTTCACATCACGGTGTTGGGAATGATAAGCCTGTGAAATTATATTTATTCTCATGTTGATAATAATTTTCGCCTACACGGTGTTTATTTGGACCTGTCACGTGCCTCGCCAGAATGGACCATTTAAAACAGTGTTGATCATTATTTTGCGGGTTGATCGTTGCCCGTTTATTTTTGATTGAAAGAGGGAGCTCGATATAGGATGATCCAGCTACAGTGTTAAAAATATCATCAAGATTTTAGCTTTCATTTTGGTGGTTATTATTTTGCGTGCTTAAAATGATGTTATTCCGAATATCTGGATTGTTAACAGTATAATTATGGTTATCAGTATTGTGATTATTCGCGTCATCGAGTTCGTAATCAAAATTAATAACGGGTAGGCCAATGTTAGGGGATCCCCCCATAGTATACTTGTATACTGTTAATAAAAGCCCATCGATAGATTCTAATACATAACCACTACCCTTTGCTACATAAATTTCCTCCTCGTGTTATAATGTAGTGAACGCCTGCTCTATTAGTAAATCTATATCGGAATCGATAAAAATTTCTTGGGCCGATGTCTTGAATGATCTATTTTGTGAAGAATTTTCTACTCGTGGTTGGTTATATGTGGCTTCAAGTTTTAAATTAAATTTTATATGATTAACAACTACAATTCTCCTTAATAATCGGACAAATTCAAGCTTTAAATTACCGAAAAATGAAGTATAATTTTCAAAATTATTCAGATTTTTAGCGTAATACCACACGATTTTTCGACTATGTGCGGATTTAACCTCAGCGAAACCCGGTGTATTAACCATATCCATACGAGCCTTTTTCGATTTAATACGGGAAGCTGTGTTTTCTACGTGTACGCGCTTTCCCCCTACCGAAGTCATATAAGAATCTACTTAAAAAAAAAAAATAATATATATATATACATATATATATATATATATATATGTATATAAATCTAGCGCAAATAATAATATAAAATCTTACTTGTCACATCGCATAGTCCGGCATCTTGAGCATTTTCTAGAACTTCCAAACACATTTCATCGTACCCATCGTTAAAATCATAGTTCGGAATATTATTTACATTCAGAGATTGTCTTGAGGGGCCTGCTGGCTGATCCGGCAATATAATATTCGGGGCGATCTCAATTTCACCTCGTTGTGGTCCAACGCGACAAACAGATGGTAAAATAAATATCAAATTGAATTTTTGAAATAAAAAAAAAAAATAAAAATAAAAAATAAAAAATAAAAATAAACATACCGTGAATGTTTTTCATGTACCTGCTTAAAATATCTTTCCGAGAGCATTTTTTATTACAAATACTGCACACTAGTTTATTTTCTTCATGAGTTTTCACATGTCTGAGAAGACTGTCTTTACGCGTGAAAACCGACGGACACTGTTCGCATTTAAGCATTTTTAAATTGTGAAAACGAAATAAAAACAACAAAATGTTTAAACACTTGTAAAAATGTTAAAACGCTGAAAATTTTTTAAAGTCGGAACGAACTAGAACGATTAATGTGTCAGAGCAGACTAATCTGAATCAGCTACACTCGGTGATATATAAGCAGAAGTACTCTATGAAGAACAAATGCTTCTTGTGAAAGATACTTGTATTATTAGTGTATATTAAAATATAATTAAGTAATAGATTATTGTAGTAAAGAACTAGTGTTTACTTGTGTGAATGAAAAAAATATTTAAAGACAGGAAATATACGACGGTAGTGCTATTGATATAAATGGTTTTGCAGTGAGTAGTAAATATACTTGAATACGGATAATATACCTATTATTGATTGACTGATTAACAATTTATATTATATTAAAATACGTCCGGCAGAAGATACTAATATCGGTTTTAATGTGTTTTTCACTAATAGGTATCGTTAAAGTATTCCTAGCTAATGTCTCTTATTGTCGAATGTGTCTTTCAGTAATAATATTAGTATTTAATTAAATCAGGATACCTATTGATCTATTCCTATAGAAAAAATATTGAATACGAGTAATATCTATTGGCAGAAAATATACGACGGTAACGCCATTGTGGCCTAATGTTAAGAGTCCGCGGCATCCTGGCGACTAAAGACAATTAATGTGTTATTCACTAATAGGTATATGCTAAGTAAATGTCTGCGACATTCTGGCGACAAAGACGTGAATTGGTTTGGCACATTAAGCAGATGGTTAAAATAGGCATTAATTTAGAAATCACCTAATGGCAGGAAATGTCTCTTATTGTTAAGCTAATACGTGTGAATTTAGGTTTTTAAGTCTATTCTGTTTAGGAAATCACTAATATCGGGTATTAATGTATTTTTCTTTGATTGCTTATCGATAAAATCGAATACGGGGAAAGTGTCTTTCAATATAAATGTCCATTGTGGCTATTAAGAGTATGCGACACGAGTCGTGCAAATTTCGAAATAGGCATTTAACATATTGAATATTCCTAATGGCAGGAAATATACAGGCCATTGTGGTCAAATGTCTCCTATTATGGTGTATTCATCGATATTATTTGTGTACGCAGCTGCAAGCTATTAGTATCATGGGCGTGTCTACGGGTCTTGCCTGTCATGCACAGGCATGACCTGCGAAATTTGATCTAACTTACATTATACATTGGCCATTGCGGTACATAATAATTATAATATACACTTTTTTCTTAGATTCTGATTTCATATTAAATTTTTTGATTTTCATCATGTGGACTTTTAATATCTATTACAATTATTGATAATGCTTCCCTTGTTATCATTGGGCATTGATAATATAAGCATTTCATCCATGTGTGGTACTAATTGTTAGTGTAGTTTTTGTACATTATTATCTTTACGATATAATGATAAATGACAGATTCTCCACCATTTATGATAGAATTATGATAACATTTGTACCATTATTCTGATAAATAATGAAACACATGCGAACAGCGGACTCATTAGTCATTACGTTTATTGTGTATTGTGTATTTGTGTAATGACTAATTAATTAGTATTTATTTTGTGAATTGTGATACAAAGAAAACAAAAAAATGAATAATAAAACAATTCTAGATTTCTTTAAAAAATCTACAAGTGCTACCAATAATGGTAAGTAAATTACCTATTTTAATTAAGTAATTTATTATAGCTGTTGAAAATGTTTTAGAAATATAATTATTATTTTAGGATCGACCGATATTAACGTATTCCAGCAAGAGCCAGAATGTTCCATGCCAGTGTCTATTAATGAGCAATCAGGTATACATACATGATACATTATTCTAACATATATTTATATGTGAGTAACAACATATTATTTGTTATCTATAATTTCAATTATTTTTTTAGAATCGACCAATGTTAAAGCAATACAGCAAGAGCCAGAATGTTCCATACCAGTGTCTATTAATGAGCAATCAGGTATAATAAAATATTATTTTATATATAAATGTCTAAAGAAAAAATGATTTTACAATAAATTTTGTGTTGACTGTTTATGTACTGTGTTATTTATTAAATGTTTGTAGTGTTTGCAGTATTTATATGTTATAGTACCTACTAACCTATATTTTATGTTTAAAACTGTGTTTTTATAAATAAATAATCAAAAACTGACCACTACTTTTTTGTTTCCTAAAATATTAACCTATTAAAACTTTATATTCCACCAATCTATAAATATGTCTAAATAAAGTAAGTGCGGTACAAATTATTTATGTTTTTGATTTGCTGTAGCATGAATTTTTGAGTTTAATTATATATTATAGCTTTACCTAGTAGTTGAAAGTTTAGATAAACCATTTGTATTCAATTTATTTGATAATTTAAAAAATACATTATCTAATATTTATGTATACATTTCAGTAAACAATTTGCCACACCATGATGATCCTGTTACTAATTTACCTAATAATCGCCTTGAATTTAAAGAAAGAGTAAACCGTGGTCCATTTCAACCTAAATTACAAATTTTTCCAAGAACAACCTTTGGAAATAAAAACCGTTCTTTCCACCAACAATATTATGAAGAATTTCCTTGGTTAGAATATAGCCCTACTAGTGACTCTGCTTACTGTTTTCCATGTAGGATGTTTAAGTCAAATAGTTTGAACATAGGTCAATCAGATGAAGCATTTACTACCAGGGGGTTCAAAACGTGGAGTACTAGTACTACTTCTTTTAAAAAACATCAGAAAACAAAATCACATTTCTATAGTACTGAATCATTATCAAATTTCCATAAAAAATCTATTGATGTTGTTTTAGATGAAGCTAAAGAGCTAGTTCTGAGTAAAAGAGAAAGTGATAGATTGAATAATAGAAGTATAATGCAAAGGTTAATTGATATAACTATACTTTTAGCTAAAACTGGAAAGCCATTCAGAGGGCATAATGAAAATCTAAAGAGTGATAATAGAGGAATGTTTTTGGAGCTTGCCTGGCTGCTTAAAAAGTATGACCCGACATTAAAAAAACATTTGGATGAAGGCCCCAAAAATGCATCTTATATTGGTAATTTAATTCAAAACGATTTGATTTTATCTATTCATTCTGTTCTTAAAAGAAAACTTGTATCTTCTCTAAAAAACAAAAAAATATCAATCATGGCTGATGAAACGAGTGACTGTGGCCATCACGAACAGATGTCAGTTATTGTTAGATATTACGATGATATAATTAATTCACCAGTTGAGTATTTTATTTGCATGATGCGACTAACAGCAGTAGATTCGCAGTCTATTTTTGATTCTCTAAGTTCCATTGTAGAGAAACAATTGGGTCTCAGCTGGTTGGATGTAGTTGCTGTGTGCTTTGATGGAGCCGCTACTATGGCGGGATGCTCAAACGGTGTCCAATCAAAATGCAAAGAAATAAATTCTAAAATATTCTATGTTCATTGTCATGCACATTGCCTAAACTTAGTATTGGTAGATTCTATTGGCCGAAAGAATCGAATAGTTTTTGATTTCTTTGGTACAATACAATTTTTGTACTCATTTATAGAAGGTAGTTGTATTCGACACGCTACATTAGAAAAAGTAGCCAAAGAAATAAATTTAACTCTTAAGACTCTAAAATCTGTTTCTACAACACGATGGGCGTGTCGATTTGAAGCTGTCGCCGCAGTAAAAAATAATTATTTGGCCATTATCTCTGCAATCCAAAAGATCTGTGACACAACTAAAATTCCAGATGTTAGATCAAAGTCAAGAGGTTTACTAATGCAATTACAAACATTTGAATTCATTTTTGCACTAAATATGCTACATCCTCTTTTATTACTCATTGTCAAAGTTAATTCATGTCTCCAAGCTGAGGATTTAGATCTATTAAATTCTCTAAATATGATCAAATCACTAAAACTGAGCATATCTCAATTAAGATCAGATGATAACTTATTTAAAAAAGTTTATAATGAAACAGTTGAGTGTTGTACAGAAACTGGAGTGATTATTCCTCAAGTAAAAAAAAGAAAAATCTCTTCAAAAATTGATCAATCATCGGAAAATCAATATTTTGCATGTACAAAAGAAGAAGAGATGAAAGTTACGAGTTTTAATGTTGTTTTAGATGACTTGTTAAATGGTTTGAATGATCGTTTTAATCAGGAAACATTAAAACTTATACTTACTGTAACGAATATATTAAAACTTGAGCCATCTCAAGAAGATCTATTGTATTTGAATAATGTATTTGGAATCGATAGTGAGCAAATTCAAGTTGAAATTATGTTACTTAAAAATATACCAAATATTCCATCTGGAACCAGTTCTAAAACACTTCATCAATGGATTGATTTTCTAAATTCAAATAATAGAACTTATATTTTTGTTCACTTCTATAAAGTAATAGTACTTTTTGCCACTATTCCGGTAACAACTTGCTCATGCGAACGTGCATTTTCTAAGCTGACGATTGTAAAAACAAAACTCCGCAGCACCATGACTCAAGAAAGACTTGACGCTTTAATGTTTCTATTCATAGAACAACAGATGACAACAAATATTAATTATGACGAAGTTATCGAGGAATTTAAAGTGATGATACCAACAAAACGACGTTTAGAATTATAATAAGCGAATTTGACTGTATATATTAAGACCATTTCTGATTTTAAAAATATTTGTAAAAAGTATTACACATTAATTATATTTTAAAATACAATTTTATATTGCCTTGTTATTTTATTTATCTAATAAAAGGAATATTGTTTTTTATTCCGAATAAAAAAAGTAAAACTGATTTAATCATTATTAGATAATAATGATAAAGCTTTTTAAGAAATTTGGGGGTCATATCCTTAAACCGAAACCAAATTTTTTTTAGGGGGTGATGGGGGGTGCAGAAACCTACTTCCCCTGAATATGCCACTGCTGTGCATGACCTGCGAATAAGGTCTGGACACGCCTATGATTAGTATCTTAATGATAACGACTATTCAGAGTCGGCGACATCCCGTCGACATGAGCAAATATGACATTTAATATTATATTTTTAAATTCATATATATGATAAAAAAATATGTTTATTAAATACAAATCCGCGGCAAAAATATATGATAACATGTGATAACTGATAACAGTGATAATGTATGTCGCGCACGTACGCGATCGGCGGCGGCGGCGGTTAGGTTTTCTCATAACAATAAAAATGAAAAATTTTGTTGTTCAATATGTTTAGCTTTCAGTAGTGTAGATGATAAAAACACATTTTTATCGGGTATGTTTGATTTTAAACATATTTATTCAAGGATCGATGAACACGAAAAAAGCAAAATACATTTAAACTCTACTGAAGCATTTTTGTTATATCAAAAAAATAGAAATA
The DNA here is from genome assembly GCF_002803265.2 of Melanaphis sacchari. Lineage (NCBI taxonomy): Eukaryota > Metazoa > Arthropoda > Insecta > Hemiptera > Aphididae > Melanaphis > Melanaphis sacchari. The sequence goes on along the minus strand of NW_020271210.1, from coordinate 41,022 downwards.
TTCAATCATTGTTATTTAAAGACCAACTTTCTAAAAGAGCTGAAGAAATTTCTAAAAGAAGAGCAGTTTTTGAAAGGATTATAGATGTAGTAAGATTGATTGGACGTCATAGTTTAAGTTATAGAGGAAAATATGAAGGAATAAATCATTTATCAGATAATACATTAAATCATGGTAATTTCTTAGATATATTATTGCTACTAGAAAAGTATGATGCCACTTTAAGTAGTCATATTCAAGCGATTATCAAAAAATCTGAAAAAATTCTACATCTGGCAGAAGTCCAAATCTAACACTAATATCTAAAACAACTGTAAACTACATTTTTCTGGCATTCTCAAAACTTCTTAAAGACCACATCAGTACTAAAGTTAATATAGCTGGTATGTTTTCTATTCAAATTGATACTACTCAAGACATTACAGTATCAGATATTTGTTCCATTATAATTCGTTATGTTTCAATAGAACCTATACCAAAAGTAAATGAACATGTGTTATCCATTTTGAGTGCAAAAGAATCAACCGGTAAAGCATTATTTAAATTAGTCGAAAATAGCTTATTAAAAAACAATATCAATGTGAAAATGTGTGTTGGTAGTTCTACAGACGGAGCTTCAAACATGAGGGGTCAATATCAAAGTTTTTCTGCATGGCTCACAAATGAATCACCTCAACAACTTCACGTTTGGTGCTACGCACATAAGCTTAACTTAGTGTTAACAGATATTGCATCTATAACATCTCAAGCAATTTCATTGTTTGGTCTAATGAATTCATGTGCTATTTTTTTTTCGTGAGTCTTACAAAAGAATGGATGTTTGGAGACATGTTACTACAGACAAGTCGTGTTTTAAACTTAATAGGTGAAACGAGGTGGTGGGCAAAAGATGTCGCTTTGAAAAAATTTTTTGACATATTTAATGATCCTTTAAATTCACTCTTTACTAATATTATTCAAGTTTTTCAATTGATTGTCGAAAACACTGAACATTTTAATAATGATGGGTATAAAGCAACTACTTATTTAAACAGTTTGACCAACTTTGAAACCATAATTACTGCTCAACTATTTCTTAAAATATTTCAAAGCACAACGCCACTTTCTAAATACTTACAAACTAGTGGAATGTGCATTTTGCAAGCAAAATCAATGATTAATACAACTTTAAAAACACTGAAAAGTGAATCCAGAAATTTTGAAAACATTTATAAGGCTGCTTTAAACTTTGTTAGTTGGGCTAACAAAAACTTAGAAGAACAAAATATTGATTTTGATGTCCGAGAATCATTTTGTGAAGTACGCGCAAAATCAAAAAAAAAATATTCGGTGAAAAATCGGTTGATAATATTTTAGTTGATCTAGTAGAGAGATTTAAGATCAACGTATTTTATATAACTATGGATAATGTAATAAATAATATTGAATTTCGTTTCAAGGACGAAAACAATCTAACAGCAGATTTTTCGTACTTAGATCCAAAATATTTTAAACAAATTACATTTTTGCCTAAATCAGCTTTTAAAAAATTATGTAATTCGTTAAATTCTTTTAAAAATGGCCCAAACATTATTAACATCAAAGCTACAGATCTGAGAGAAGAATTACTAGACTTTAAAAAAAAATGGCCAAAACTTAGATACTTGTTAAATGATAAAATTAAGAACTTACATAAAACACAAATTCAACATTATATGGAAGAATCTAATAGTGAAGAAGAAGAAAAGGAGGAAAACCATTTTGATATTGATCAACCATGCAATGATCAAAAAAATAAACGTTGTTTTAACTGCATATTTTGTTGTTTCAATATCTTGGTAGAATATAAACTGTATTCAAATGCGTATTATAATTTATTTATAGCTTATATGTATGTTTTAAGTTTATCTTCAACTCAAGTTGCATGCGAAAGAAGCTTTTCCACGTTAAAGTACATAAAAACACGCTTAAGGAACCGTTTAACTGACGACCATTTGGAGACTATGATGTTAATGCATATAAATAACGACATATTAGACGATATTCAAACAGAACACATCATTATGGAAGTTGTAAACCAGTCTTCAATTTTAAAGAAAGCTCTGTTCATGTAATTAACAATTTTATACTGTAAACTTTAAATAATCAAATATGTAATGTATTTTTATAATAAGTACCTATAATAATAATACTACTGCTTTATTACAATTTACTATCATTTTTATTTTAAAAGTTTGACTACCTTCAAATAAATTTTTTAAGGAATAAATTATTATAATTTGGAGGGCCCTTTTGGTGACTGATTTCCTGGGCCCTTTAAAAAGGCTAGTCCGACCCTGCCCATGAACATGATATTTATGATATTTGTAATTTTGTGTATAAAGTGTTATTTTGACATTGTAGTTGGAATGCGCACCTGTATTATATGGTATATTAATATATTATTAAGTAATTGCAATTAAAAAGCACATAGTTGTTGTAATAGTTTAGTAGATACTGGATATTATATATTTTGAACTTAAATATACGCGTTATAAATATAATGAATAGGTATGTTGTATGACGTATTATATATTATAATTAAAGACCGAATTTTTGTGCAGCTAAAATCTAAAAAATGTGCAATTAAAATGTTAAAATGTGCAAAATCGTGCAAAAACATAATTTTCATTATAGATACTTCAAATATTAATTTTAATAAGTAATAACTAATAACTGACTTTTCAATATTTGATTAAAATTTATAATCATGTACATTTCCAAGTTTATTTCTTTAAAATTATGTCATCTGTCACTTAATATATGTTTTGGGCATTGTTTGTAGCAGCTTATAATAGCAGGATCTTTTTTTAAATCCACATAATTTCCATTTATTGAATTGTTGTACAGTTTTAAAATTTTGTATCCGGGATTTTTATCAAATACTGATTTGAATTTTTCATATAGTTTTTGCCCCTTTTCATTTTCAATTGTCTTAAGCCCATCGCTTACTGTTTCAACTACATTTATTTGATAATTTAAAAGTGAATTTAATTCGTATTATATCGTTATATATATATACATATTTATATATAATTATATAGTTAGATATAAAAGTCCAATACTTTGTAAAACAACATAATATAATAAAAATAATACAAAAATACAAAAATATTTATACAAAAGTACATTTTTGTAAAAAAAACCTGAACTGTGCAATTTTGTGCAACATAAAATTTGCTTTAAATTAATCTACATCTCTTGGTTTGGATTTGTAGCTTGTTTCTATTGAATTTAGAACACGCCATAAAAAGATGCAATTGCACGGGAATCCGGTCTTTAATTATAATCATTGATTTCATAATAGACAGATGAGCAACGCTGTAGAAAAAACCGGTCGCCAATTCCTGACTGTCGGCCGTTATAGAGCGCTGTAGTCAACGACTGTCAGCGGTGCGGTGTACACCTCTCCTTACTATGACAGGGTGTTATATTTTCATGTATCCCACTAGTCTCTAAACTATAAATAACTTATCAATAAGCAATTTTAATAATATCGTTGATTTTGTAGATTGTTATATAAATACTACATAATATCTATTATAAAACCAATGATATTAATGGTATTATTATTATTGATATAATATGAATTGTAAAACAGGACTGTGGTTAACTTTGATAACCGACTACACTTATCGTCTATCGATTGTCATTCGAAACGGCAACACTTATGTTCTTAATGTTATATTAAACGTTTTCGTGTTACAAATAACAATATTGATCATGCCTGGAAATAAGTGTCAATATTTTAATTGCTTTAAAACAACAGTACAGTTTCCCAACCTAAGTATGTTTCGATTTCCCAAAGATGAAGTTAGAAGTGAAGTATGGGTACTGAACTGTGGTATATATTATTTAATGAATTAAAATTATTTTTCATTCAATTTTTTTTATTTTAAATTAAATATTATCTTCTTAATATAGGAAATATTAATCTACTGTCGCTTTCGAAAGAAAAATTGCATAATAAATATCTTTGCCAGGAACATTTTAGTCTCGATGATTTTATGAATCAAAATAAAATAAATTAAAGCCAACAGCTATTCCTTACGAATATCATTCGGAAAAACAACTATCTACATCAACAGGTAAAAAATAATGATGAGTACTTTATTTAATTATCAGTGCCGCAATAACCGGGTGTGTTGGGTGTGTTAAACACATGAGCCCAGGGCCCCAACCTATAATGGGGGGGGGCAATGATAAAAATCGATTTTTTATATTGTTGTAACTCAAAAACGAATCATTTTAAACACTTGAAATTGTCACTAACTGTTTATATTAGCGTTATCTATATACGGTTAAATTTTCAAAATATTATGGCCTTTTTTTAGTTATTGTAGACAACTGGAATTTTCGATTTTTTAAGGAATTTTTTTTTTGAAACGTCTATAAAATAATTTTAGATGTCCAAAAAAACTTAAAAATTTAATACAAGATTTCTTATAGGTCGTTCTTATTGTAGGTAAAAAAAAAAAAATCAAAAATCGTTAGTCACATTTATTTTTTTTATAAATTTTAAAGTTCAAATTTTTACGAAATATGTCAAAATCCCAAAAATTTTCAAGTAATTTTGTAATTAAAAATTCATAAAATTTGTTGTATTCATATCTAAGGCTGAAAAATTCAACATTAAGTTTTCCATAAGTTTTCCTTTAAATAAAAAAAACGAAGCGTCATTATAGGAAAAAAATTTATGAATTTAATGAATTTTTTTATTTAAATTTAATATGAATATAAAAGGTTACATATTATTACATTTATTTATTTTTAAATACCTATATATTCATGATTTTTCTATTTGATGTTAAAATGCTTATAAAAAAAATGTATGCCCATATATTTTAAATATTTTAAAGCAGTAATAATTATTTTGTCCACATTTTACGAAAAAAAGCTGAAAATGCTAAGATAACTAAAATTAATTATAACTTTAAATAATTTTTTTTTATGTTTTTAAAAAAGGTAACTTGTCTTCAGTTGAAATTGCAGAACCAGATAAATTAACATTATTGACTCCAACTAAAACTTATGTAAAATCTAGAAGTGATATAGTAGAATTAGTATTCCCTAGTCCTTCGTCAATAACATCCACTCCACAAAAAAATAAAATATCCAAATTAATTGATATACCAAGTCCGAGTTTAAAAAGAAAAATAAATTATGAAATCGATAAAGATTCACCTAGAAAAATTAAACTAAAACAATCAATAAAACAAAAGTCAAAAATTATTCGTAATAAAAACAATCATATTTCTAAATTAAAAATGTCAGTTTCTAAAATTAAGACTCATAATAATATAAAAAATGTATTACATACACACAGATTCCCATCTTGCAATTCTAGGGCTTTGGTCACTATGCAGCTTAAAAATAAACGTCAACCATGGACGAAAGAAGAAAAAAATCTATCTTTAAATCTTTTTTATAAATCGCCAACTGCTTATAAATTTTTAAGATTACAAAAAATTAATTTACCAGCGCCTTCAACAATTCGACGATGGATTGGGCAGTCTAAATATTTACCGGGTTTTGATGATTTATTTTTAAGTCATATTAAAAAAAAATTTGAGCAAAAATGTTATAAGGAAAAAGCGTGTATTGTTAGTTTCGACGAAATGTATATTAAAGAGTTTCTAGAATATTCCAAAGACTATGATTTTATTGAGGGATTTCAAGACTTAGGTTCTTATGGTAGGTCGAATAAAAGTGCTAATTGCGTTATAGTGTTTATGGCTCGTGGTATTTACTCCAAGTGGAAGTTTCCTATTGCGTATTTCCTTACACACTCGACCATTAATAAAACAATTCTAAAAAATTTGATAATCGATGTTTTAAATAACTTAATTGATGTTGGTTTGTGCCGAAACTTATAGTATGCGACCAAGGCACAACCAACCAAAGCGCTTTGAAATTATTAAATATTTCCGAAGATCATCCGTTTTTTTTTGTTAATGGTTATAAAATATTTTCTATATTTGACGTTCCTCACTTACTTAAAAGCGTACGTAACAATTTTATTGAGGCTTGCTTTCAAAAAAACGATACAATTTTTTCATTTAAAGATATAAAAGATACATATCAGTTGGACAAATTAAATAAAAAAAGTAAAGCTCTTTTTAAAATCACAGATGCGCACATCCACCCTTCTTCTTTTCAAAAAATGCGTGTAAAATTGGCATGTCAATTACTGAGTAATTCTATGGCAGCAACCATCCGTACTTGCGTAGCAACTGGTCAACTCCGTAGCAAAACTGCAATAGATACTGCAGATTTCGTTCAATTTATGAACAATTTATTTGATTGTTTGAATAGTAGGTCGCTTTATAGTAGTAATTCTTATAATTGTGCATTAACTCACTCAGGAAATGTTAAAACATTTTTATTAGACGCTTTAAACTATTTTTCAAATTTAAAAAAAATTAAAAACGGAAAAATTTCGCAACCACCGTGTTTTAAAGGATTCTCGCAAAGTATTAAAGGTATTCTACAGTTTTTCGAAGAAGAAAAATCAAACGACGGATCATTCATTTTAACAAATCGGTTAAATCAAGATGCTCTGGAAAATGCATTTAGTATTTTTAGACAAAAAGGGGGGTATAATAAAAATTCAACATCTCGTACTATAAGAACTTCTTTTAGAAGCAGTTGTATATTTTCCTTATGTGCACCAAAAGGGACTAATTGTGAAGAAACGCAAGAAACAGATGACTTTAATGTAATAATCGACCCAGTAATTAATGTACCTATATCATCTTTAGGTAATGAAATAAATGAAACGGATTCTAGTTGTAGTGATACTGAATCGATTATTTCATCTAATTCATCAACGTTGCCTTTTGATCAAAACCAAATTACAAAAGTCACCTTAGAGGACTGTTCAGTAACGTATTTTGCCGGATACCTTGCCTATAAATGCATAAAAAAATTCAACTGTCACTTTTGTCAAAATAATTTTTTAACCAGTAAAGATTTAAATGAAAAAAAATCAAATTCTTTTAATAAATAAAAACTATAGTTCTTTCAAAAATGATAATACCGGACTTAAGGCACCCTCTATTTCTTTTAATCAAATAATTAATCGTAGTTTGGATATTTTTGAAAAATATTTTGAAAATTATTCCTTTAAAAAAAAACTTCGTTATAAATTAATGCAAAAAATAAAAGTGGATGTTTTAATAAACCAGTGGTTAAATGATGGTAACGATTGTAATTGTAAAGAACATAAGTTATTCATCATTGATCACTTATTAATATGTAAAATATTTAAAAAAACTCAAACAATTTCTACTACATCACAACTAGCAAAAGTATCAAAATTAAAAATTTTAAATCATATTTAATTCCAATCCTCTTAATATTATTATTATTATTAAGTTTCTTTTTATAATTATTTATATTTTATTATTCATTATTATATATTTTATATTTATTTGTTTGAATAATTTTTATTCTTATTTAATTTCTGTTTTATGATTATATTTATTTATTTGAATAAATATTGTTATTATAATTTCTGAGTTTTCATTCTTGTTCCTCCATTAGTAATTTAAGATTGTTTTTTATTTTTTTTTTAATTTTGTACGTTTTGTCTATGTTGTGTGTGCATGGGCCTGAGATGGAAAACAAACGGTGTGCCGACATCCTCACATTCTCTTAATAATTAATAATAATAATAAATAATTTTAACGAAGCGTGCTTGTTTTATTCAGAAATCTATTTCGGTGTAAACGCAGATAATGATCGTGCCGGTCGATATCTATTATTATTTGTTATTATTATTATTGACTATTAATACAATTCATAATAATGATACACCGACCGTCGCGCGACGGGTTTTATTTGTATTGATCATTATAGTATGGCTGCCATTCTGTTATCATTATTACGTTATCACTTATTGATGGTACAAGCATTTTGATTTGTATTATTGTATGGCATGGACCTGTGTAGTTTTTAATTTTTAATTTGTTGTTTAAAGTTTTAAATATGCCAACTGTTTGTGCAGTTTATGGTTGTACGAATAAAACAACCAATAAAAATGTATCATTTTACCGTTTTCCCAAAAAAAAAAAAAGTGCAGCAACAGATCTTCAAAAACTACTAGAGGACCAACGAAATATGTGGCTGAAATCCCTTCACAGACTTGATTTGAAGAATAAGCAGATTGATGCTATGCGTATATGCTCTTCTCATTTTAAAAGTGGTAAGAATTTGTATAATTTATCAGTTTTAAAAGTGATTTTGTATGATGTTCTTATCTATTTTTGTAATACTTGTTCTTTAGGTAAACCAGCTTGCTATACCAATAACAAACATCCTGATTGGTGTCCATCAATAAACATGGGCTACAAAACTAATAAGGGTAATTAATCATTTTATGTTTTATAATAGGAAGTATTAGTTATACATCTTTAATAAAAATATAATCATGTCATTTGATAGATTACAATTAAGAGTTCAATAACAAAAAATTATCATTTATTTTTTTTAGGTTGTAGATTTATCTAATGAAAGTTTGATTTTATTTAAAACTTATATAGGTGCTGCAACTACACCAGATATTAAGAGATACCATAGGGCTACTAAACGAATGGCATTGACACCAACTATTTTGTTTCCAAATGACTTGGAAAATGATACTGTTGTCCAGAGGTGAAAGTATTTGAGTAAAAGTATTTGAATATTAGTATTCATATACTTTTTAAAGTATTGAATACTTTATTTAAATACATTTTTATGGTATTGAATACTAATGTATTTGAAATACTTTTATACTTATGAATATGTAATTTTATTAAACTAAAATATTATGTTTATGACTTTGCGTGTGACCATCAGATTATTATTTTTTTTTCATAAGTATTTTAAAAGTATTTCAAATACTTTTTCAAAGTATTTGAATATTACTCTAAATACTTTTTAAAAGTATTCTTTACAGCTCTGCTGTTGTCACTGTTCCCAATTCTAGTGATGGAGAAAATGTGGATATAAGCATGGAAACAGGGACATCAACTTCAACAACAATTACTATGGCTAATATACAGACACTAGAACAAGAAGTAGTAAAGAAAGGTTTTTTAATCAACAAACTTACTTCAGAAGTAAATTATTTAAATTTAAGTAAAGAGACATTTAATGGTCGTCCTAAAATGTTAGCATTTTATACTGGCCTAGAAAGTATGGATCTTTTTTTATTAATTTTAGAGGAAATTAAACCTGCACTAACTTCTAGTAACCAAAGGTTAACTGAATTTCAAAAATTATTGTTATGTCTTATGAAATTAAGGTTAAACATGCCATTTGTTGATTTAGGCTATAGGTTTAATATCACTTGTGGTTCTGCTTCAATTATTTTTCGTAAGGTTATATTTCTTTTAGAACATGCATTTAAAAAACTAATTTACTGGCCTGACAGGGAAGCATTACGTTATCTAATGCCACGTTCATTTTTTAATGCTTTTGGTAACTCAGTTGCGGTTATTATCGATTGCTTTGAAATCGGAATTGAAAAACCTAGTAATTTAAGAGCTAAAGCACAAACTTGGTCTTCTTATAAAAACAAAAATACTGTTAAGTATTTGATTGCTATTACACCTCAAGGGGTAGTATCATTTATATCTGAAGGATGGGGTGGTAGGGTAAGTGACAAACGTATAACCGAAAACTGTATGTTTTTAAAAAATTTATTGCCAGGGGATGTAGTACTTGCAGATAGGGGATTCACTGTAAGTGAGAGTATAGGTTTTCATTTTGCTACTTTGAAAACACCTGCCTTTACAAGGGGTCTTCCTCAATTACACCCATGTTCTATTGAAGAAACGAGGAAACTAGCATCTGTTAGAATACATGTAGAGCGTATAATAGGACTCACTAGATCTAAGTATAAAATTCTTAATGGCCCAGTGCAAATTACAACTCTCAAACACCAAGATGACAACTCATGTTTATTAGATTCAATAGTTACAGTTTGTTGTGCTCTTATTAACATGTGCAGTTCTATTGTACCATTAGATTAAAAATTTAAAAAATGTTTATCTATAATATTATATGTGGGGTTATTATTTGTATTACTATGAATTATTAAATGATGCAATGTAGATACTTGTCATTAAATCAGCGAGTGAAGTGTACTGTGATGTAGATAACTGTGAGCAATACTATTAAATGTTATAAGATTTCAATAATTGTGTTGACGTTTATTAATCACCCTTAGCCAATTAATTCAATACAATACTGTATTTAATTCTACATATATATATATTTAAAAGTAAAAAATCTATTTTATTAATTATTTACAGCTTTCGCATTTCCATTTTTTAGTAGTAGGCTTGCGTTTGATTCCAATGCAAGTATAATGATACCACAAGTTTGCACATCCTTCTTTAGTACACATAATCATTTTCCCTCCTGTATCATTTTTGCATGTACAGTATTGATAGGAACCATTTTTACTTACCACACTTTCTTTTACTACAATTTTTTCAATGGATTGATTATTAGAATAAAATCGACCAAGCAATTCAGGCAGAATAATTTCATAAAAATACCATTTTGATTTGCTTGTAATTTCATTGCATATTTCATAATCAATATTAACACGTTCTATATAATACTTATTAGGTGACCATATAATAAAATCTCCATACTTAAAACCACCTAAAAGCATTTGTGTTTGTATCTGATAATGGTATTGATGTGTTCTCTTCAGTTTCCCATTTAATATACAGTCAAGATTTTCTATTTTTTTATTTTGTGTAAGACTATATGGACATTTTATTTCCAAGACACCAGTACCACAACAGTAACAATTTATTATACCATCCGGACTTGCACCAATGAATGGAAAACATGGATTTATAATAAGTCCACTATTTATAACAGAAAAATGTATATGGTCATTTTTTAATTTTTCACTATAAAAAGCTTTAGCTTCATTTTCATGAGTGGTTCCCCATACAGTGGCTTGATTTTTAAAAGTGTTTTCTAATGGATAACATATTGTCTTAAGAAGACTTATATTTGAGCTACATGTTTTTGTGAAACAGACTTCTCTAACTTTTGAAGCTGTTATACGGCCGCTTCTATAGTAAAACCATTCTATACACTCTGCCTGTTGTCTAGTTATTAGTTCAATGTTCTCACATTCATCTTTAGTCAAAGAAAAGTCTAGTTTAGAGCCTAGAATTACTAGATCTTCCTTACTAAGTAAAGCATATTCATCCTTATACATTCCCACAAAACTTTTAGGAAATAAGTCTGTTTTAAATTTTAAATTAAAGGGCGGTATAACCTTTAAAATTGCAGCATTGCTATTAACTTTCTCCAGTTTAGTTAAAAATGAATTTAAATGTTGTGTATCATTTATAGTTGTTGGAAGGTTTTTAATATAATCAGCTTTAGTTTTATATGACTAAGGATGGTTGGTGCCTATTTTTTTGGGTTGATTAAAATCAATTTCACTAATTTTTTGTGAACTAACATTTGTATTAGATGGAACAGTCCAGTACGCAGATACATCAGTTACAGACTTCTTTGTATCATTTTTTTTTAAGATAGCATATTGCAAATAAAAAAGCACAGCACCGATATGCGAGCAGCATTCCCCAAGCCCAGCTATACATGTACAACGTGCTGCTACGACTTCTCCAGAGAACTTTAAAACAATCCATGGTAACAATTTAGCATCATTGAGCCTTTGTGAATGTGCAACCTAAGTAGTACATACACTAAAAATTTATTGAATCATGAAACCTAGCTAAAAGCAATTTGATTTAAATAAAATTAATTTACAGTTTATACAAAACATAATAAATAAGTAAGCTTTAAGCATTTACAGAAAATATTTAGGTAAATTTTAAATGGATTAAAAAATATTTAAATAACTGTAAGCTCTGTATTTGAGCACTAATTCTTAAAATTGAAGACATTTTAAAATAAATTAATAATTATAAGAAATCAAAAAGCAAAAGCAATTAAAAAAAAAAAATCTTTACCTCTGCGACAACTAGAACAACATCATTTATAGCATACCATTTAGTGTTATAAATCCAGCCACTAGCAAAAAAATTATAAGCTTCTAAGCTTTTGAAAGCTTTAAACTCATCAAGCGTATAAGCACTTTTAGTAAGAACTAGATAATTAAAAATATCAGGGTAAGTTACTTCTGGAACTAAATCTAAACTATTGGTCCACTGTATACATTGATCCTTCATTAAAATATAGGGATTACGTAAACCTCCAAGTACACTTATTTTTTTAATGTACCTCTCTTGAACATCTTTAGCTAAGCCTCTAGCGTGATTGCTTAGATGATATGACATGTTTGTACAAAAACAAAATCAAAAACAGAAATATACAACAACAAAAAAACTAATTAATACTGAATAGAATGACAAAATAAATTATTTTGTAATGCTAAATAGTGAATAATAATGAAACCCGGCAAATATTTGTACCATCAATTAGTGATAAGAAATAATTTGAGTTTGAACCTAACCTAAATCATAATAATCAATTTTTGATTGATACAATGCTACCTATTAGCAGTCCGTATAAACATAATATTAGTTGCCGAAAAACTCTATACCATGGGCTATCTGTCTATTATAAAATCAATGTTATAATATATAATAATTATACCTATATTATAATGTTAACGTTAACAAATATACGCCCGTCTCATAGGTTATTGTGCTATGTAGCACGTAGCAGTTGTAGGGAATATAGAATCATTCATCAATCACTTAATATAATATATAAAGCACCTAAAGGCTAAAACTAATAGTACCTATATGACAAATTATTTTAATTAAGTTATCCAAGAAGTCATAATGCACTGGTATAGTGGTATACTTGTATAATCTGCTGATTCAAATAAATAGTACTAAACTTATTTCAAGAAATATCCTTATGGCGGTATGTCTGCCACTTCAATAATTTACAAAGTCGCTACGGCCTACGCAAACGATGAAAACAGTCGTTTGTTCAATCTGTCCATTTCGTGTGACCAGTTATTGGTACTATACATTGTGTTTATTTTTATATTACTATTATAATATATTACATTAAGTAAAATCGCCGATAAATATAATAACCTTTATCTGTGTGTAAAACCTGCAATGCTATTCTTTGTTTAGACATGGAAGTCGTTGATAAAGAATGAAGTGCGGGCCGCGGGACGCACATTGCAGACTGCGTAGTTGTGTATTATCTTTATAGTGCGATTCTCTCGTTAATCGTTATAATATAGTCGTTATTCAAATTCCGTGACTTATTAGTTATTGTCAGATGTCAAGCAGTTATTAATCTTCAAATATTTTGGTAAGTAAAACAATATAAATTAGTTAATATTATATAGATTGGCATTAATATTAAATTTTTTTCTTTTTAATTAAGCTTGACGCGGTACTACCAATTTTGCTGCTTATACTAAAGATTGACCGATTATTTCTATGTAATATAATGCATATTATAATATTATTAATCACTTTTGAATTACCTATTCAATAATTTATCAATTGTCAAATATTTCTAGTTAAATTACATTATATCATCAGTGTGCCTGTAAAACAACCTTTAAAATATCACCCATTAACAATAATCAATAATCTTCTACACTATCATTTGTTTTTTTTAATAATTATTTTAAATAGTAGGTTTAATTAGTATCTATAGTTTTCAACACATTTTTGATTACTAGTTAAAATGTATAGTTGAGTAATAGGCAATTTGTTTTAAATGTATACCTACTTAATGTAAAAAATAATTTTGTAGTAGACTGATTACTTAATACCTATTGAAGTGTTAATTGTTTATGAATTATATATTTTTAACTATATTGTTACTACTATCAGTAATCTAAATAAGTATGTCGCTCAATAAAAATATTGTTAGTAGGTCTACTAAACGTAGACGATTTTTGGAGGATCTGGAAATGGTAGATTATTTATATGAAAATGAAAAAAATGTAGAACATGAATTACAACCAAGTACATCATATGAAGTAGATTTTAATTTAGCCAATGAAAATACAAATTTTTCAGTCTTAAATGCCAATAAACCATTATCCGATATACAATTATCAGATAATCCAATCTAATGTAATGAGCTTCCAATTGATTAATTAAATATAGCATATAATGAATTTGAATATAATTTATTTTCTTCAGATTCTGATTTTGATGAGGATAATGATCACCTTAAAATTAGTGATTCGTTTGATATTATGTTTGAGGACAAAAATTGTATTTTAAAACCATTAGCAAAATGGGCAGTGGCTCATAATATCACTCTTATTTCTTTGTCTTCATTACTGAAAATATTAAAATGTCATAAATGTTTTAAAGATATCCCAGTTGATGCTAGAACTGTATTAAAAACAAATAAACCTAATCAAGGTAATGAAATTGTGCCACCTGGTTTATATTATCATTTTGGAATTGCTAATGGCTTAAATAATCTTGGTGATATGCTAGTGGATTTTGATGATGTAATTAAAATTGTAATAGGAATTGTGGTTTACCCCATACAAAAAGTTCTTCTAGTACATTTTGGTCAATTTTAGGGTATGCTCGATACCCAGCTATTATTACTCCTTATAGTCATCATATATTTATAATAGGGTTGTACTGGGGAAAAGAAAACCTCGATCTTGTAATGATTATTTAAAATATTTGGTGTCTACATTTAAAGATTTGTATACAAATGGCATGCAAACAAAGTTTGGTAAAAAAATTGTGATAGTTGATACTTTTTGTTGTGACTGCCCTGCCAAGAGTTTTATTTTATCTGTAAAAGATCATGCTGGATATTCATACTGTATACGATGTAAAATAAAAGGAGAACAGATAAACAATACAACGTGTTTTTTGGGAACCAATTTTTCTAAAAGAACTCATTTAGATTTCTTAAATCGTGTCGATGATGATCACCATATCACTTCTACTATATCTATACTTACTGAAATACCAGGTATAAATATAGTTGAAGATTTCAGTCTTGACTATATGTATTTGGTATGCTTGGGGGTTATAAAAAAAATGTTATTACTCTGGTTAGGTGTATCAAAACATGCTCCTCTTAATGTCCGTATCCAAAGTCAAAGTGTTAACAGTATTTCAAATAATTTATTGTTATTAAACAAGTTTGTACCAAGTGATTTTTCAAGAAAATGTAGTGTTAAATGAAATTTGCCGGTTTAAAGCAACTGAATTTAGGTTATTTTTATTATATACAGGACCTGTTGTCTTAAAAGATATTTTAAATAATGAATGTTATTTTTATTTTTTGTGTTTACACATTAGTTTTAGAGTTCTCTTATGTCCTGATAGTTCTGAAAAGCTATGTAGTAAATTTCAGTGAAAAACTAATTAAATATTTTGTTGAAAATTTTGGTGAAATATATGGCCCTCAGTTTATTTCTCATAATGTGCATTGTTTATTGCACATAGTTGAAGATTATAGAAAATTTAAGTCGCTTGAAGAGTGTTCATGTTTTCCATTTGAGAATTTTATGAAAATTAAAAAAAAAATGGTCCGAAAGCATGAAAAACCACTCTAATAAGTTATTAAACGCTACCAAGAATCTCTATTATTTAACCAACCAATACTTTTGAAATCTCAAAACGAAATAATTTATAAAAAACCTCACAGACCTTCAGCATTTGAGCACTTAACCGTTCCACATTTCCAGATAGTTCTAAAAATTAATATTAAAATAAATACTAAGTCAGCATCTGACAGCTATATAGGTTTCACAGATGAAACGGATCTTAAAATTTTTAAGGTTTTTAATATATGTCGTGGTTTTACCACAGAAAAATATGTTTTTTTAGTTAAACATTTTGAAACTATTGGCATTTTTTTTGATAAACCCATCAGTAGTCTTAAATTAGGTATTGCTGTGGTTAAAAATTTATCAGAATTTTGCTCCACCATAGAGATTGATAATACTGAATTTGTAAAATATATGTTATTATCTAGTAATAGTAATGTAAATGTTGCTTACCCTATTTTACATTCATTTCATTTTTGAATTACTGACAGTTTTTATGTTATTACATTTTTATTTACCTGTTTATTTAATATAAAATGTAATGTATATGTTTCCTTATATTAATTAAGTATTTTTTTTTCAATTATGTTAATTACTTATTGTAATTGTATTTAATATAGTTTTACAATTTTGGTATAGTGTAAAATAAAGATGTCCCATTATTTGGTTATCGAATTTTTTGAAGACAATTCAATAGAAGCAGTTCCAGCTAGCTGGTTTAAAAAAAAGAAGGCACATAGGCATGGCCAAATACGAAAAATCCTAGTGTTAGAACGATACATAGAAAAAAAAGAAAAAGAGAACACTCTGAGTTTTAAAGTTAAACTATATTATAACGATAACACAGGTGCGTAAGGCACTAACACGACGCTACGACACGACGGGGAGGGGCTT
>NW_020271210.1:0-24544 GCF_002803265.2 Melanaphis sacchari | reverse complement strand
CAAGGTGCATTACTCTCAATTACAACCAAATGTGAAAAAGGACATACGTTACAATGGAATTCTCAAAAAAAAAATGGTAAGCAACTTTTTTACGAGAACTATATATAATAAATTTTTAAAACTTTATATTGAAGCAGCTATTTGTAATGTTTGGGAAAAAGAAAAAAAAAATTTAGAAGAACTTAAAAATGGGTCTAATAAAATTTGGCTTGCGGGCGATGGACAATTTGACTCGCCTGGGTTCTGTGCAAAATATTGTACTTATTCAATGATGGACGTGCAGACAGGAAAAATAACTGGTTTTAAATTAGTTCAAAAATTAATGGTTCAAGGTGATTTAGAACGTTATGCTTGTGGATCGTTGCTTAACGAATTAATTAATGAAGACAATTGCAAAATAGATATTTTTCTTACCGATAGACACAAGGGTATTC
Organism: Melanaphis sacchari; assembly: GCF_002803265.2. Lineage (NCBI taxonomy): Eukaryota > Metazoa > Arthropoda > Insecta > Hemiptera > Aphididae > Melanaphis > Melanaphis sacchari. The sequence goes on along the minus strand of NW_020271210.1, from coordinate 24,110 downwards.
GATGTTACATGAGAATAATCATTCGAATATTGAACATGAGTTCGACATATGGCATATATCTAAAAGTTTAATGAAACGTATGAAAACATTAGACAAAAAATATCCGGATTCGTTTTTGTGGAAAACTAGTATTAGCAACCATTTATGGTGGTCTGCGCAAACATGCCATGGCGATGGAGATTTGTTAGTGAAGAAATTTACTTCTATTTTGAAGCATATTAGTAATATACATGAATGGGTTGAAGATGGTGAATTAGTAAAATGTGAACATGCACCACTATCAAACGATGAACAACGCAATAAACTTTAGATAAATCAAAATAGTGAATCTTACGATGCTCTAAAAAAAATAATCACAGCTAAAGATTTTATAAAAGACTTGGCACATGCTAAACATTTTATTCATACAGGTAGACTAGAGTCATACCATAATGTCCGACTTAAATATATGCCCAAAAGAATTCATTTGAAATACAACGGTATGTATATTCGATCAATTTTGGCAATTAATTATAAAATCCTATTGAGGAAAAAGTAGTATATTCAAAGAGCTTTCGAAAATATACAATAAAAACTCGTTTTGAACCAACAAAATCAGAGTGGCGGCATGTTATATTAGAAAATCTACGAACTGCAATTAGAAGTGGAGTACCTGTTGATTGTGAACAGTTCACATACAGTAATAAAAACGCGCCTAAAAATATTACTCCAGTAACTAAACCTGATTTAGATGATTTAAAAGCGAAACGATTTTCAAGATTTTCGTCTAATAAGTAGATTTTCTTTTCACTAATTAATTTAAAATATTAAAAATGTGTATAGCAAACATTTTTATTAAATTTATTGTTAATATTATTTTTTTTACTATTTGTACCTGGAAACAGTAGTTATATAAATTTAAATTTAAATTTTCAAAAAAAAATAAAAGTTGTAAAACAGTTATATAATTTAAATTATATTGTTTATTAAGACAGAAAATGGTTTGTGATGGTAGAACATTAGAATCTTTGAATCCTACGTAATTTCCATTGCTTTCTGGATAAGTTTCCCCGATTTTGTGTACGACACATGATGGTATTATCACTCGTACACCTACAAATAATTATAACATTTTACAAAACAATATTTATTAAAAACTTGTTTTTTTATTTATTTTAGTTACATAGGTCATGGGTAGCAATATTTTTTATTTTTATTATAAAAATAGGTTTTTTTAAATAATACAATACTATTAAGTATTCATATAATATACTTATTATTTATTAATTATTAGGTATATCTATAATATTTTTTTGTTCCATAATGTCCATAAATATATATACCTATGTACCTAATTTGTTTGATATAAGTTTATAAATTTAGAGTTACCAACCTTTACCAAGTTTAGACCACGAGTTTACCCAGTGAGTAAATTGTTTATAACAGATGTATCTCCATGTTTTGTTATCCAGCATGAGTAAGTTGTTACGTTTCTTTCGATTTTTAGTCTTAGCGATCATTTGCTGCCGTGTAATATTTAAAATTTCTTCATCTGATATAATTTTAGAAAATGATTTATTTAATGTAATGCATTTTCTATTTGGACAAAGTTTTTGTAAATTTTCAAATTCAATATAACAAACGCACTCACTATCGGTATTTAAATTCACGCACTTCTCACATAAACACCATTCGTTCACTGGTTTTACAGATCTGTTTTCGATACTCAAATTTGTATTTAAAAATTCGTTTGCGTAAAGTGTTGGATTGAAATTACTGTCAATATCGTTGATTGTTGGCACAAAACTATATGGTTGTAATGACATGTTAGTAGGTATGTCACAAATTAGTTTGAAAAAACTAACAAAACTTTAATATTTTCTAGAGTAAAAACATATACAGGTTGTAATGTTGTATGCGTGTGTTGTGTGTTGAGACGACTTACGACTAACAAGTGACTGCTTGCTAGTTAGTAAATAGTAAATACTGATATGAATAAAATACACATAAAATCATGTTACTAACTACGCCTAAATATTATAACAAATTATTATCATTGGTCTAAAAATAATTTTGAACATTATATAATATTATACAAATAGACACAATAATGAACCACCACAATAACATTATTCAGATATTGAACACGAACGGCGTACGTAAGTATTGAAATGAACAAATCTAATACTACAAAGATATTGCTAAGAAAGTTTATCATTCGTTTATAAATAAACTGTATAATAATTCTACTATAAATAAATATTAAATTAAAAATTTAGTTCTAAAGCTTTAAATTATTATGATGGTCCACATCAATAAATTGAGTATTAGCCGAGTTATAAGCGTTCAAACAGCGAGAGTCGTATTATTCCCGTAAAATTGTGTACACAGTAATCGGCGGCGGCGAAATTATGACGTTACGCATATTTTTCAAATGCCCATAACTGGCTAAATATTGGACACAAACTGTTTTTAGTGGTACCTATAGTCTTTTATTATTTAGTTATATTTCACAAAAATATAAAAAAATAATATATTTTCAGTTGTGTAGTCCTTTAAATACGGACCAAGTCGAAGAACTTGTCGGCTGTATTTGGATGAACGCGGAAAAAATGCAACCGACGTCGAGTGCAATAAATCGTATTTCGCATCACGATAGTGACACTCGTATGGGTACCTCCATAGCATTACCGAAAATTGAGCTACCAAAATTTGACGGGGACGTAGTCCAATCGTGCTCTTTTCGCGATTTATTCTGTTCACTGGTACACAACAATCAATTAATTTCGGATATTGAGCGCTTTCATTTTTTAAAATCTGCATTATCAGGTCCGGCCTTGGCGGTCATCAAGTCAATTCTGTTAACAGCATGCAATTATAGAATCGCTTGGAATGCGTTACAGAATTCGTACGAAAACAACCGATTATTGGCGACGGTGCACGTTGACCGGTTGTTCGCATTTTCTTCTATTAAAAAGAAGTCTACCGTGGCACTCGCTACTTTTGTTAACACGTTCCGCGAAAACGTCGCCGCTATCAAGGCATTAGGTGTCGACGATATCTCGGGTTTTTTGTTATTTTATATCGGCGCGCGGGTGCTCGATAGCGAAACTAGAAGATTATATGAAGCCAGTATTTCACACGCAATTACCAACTTTGGACCACCTATTAGATTTTGTGTCTCAGCGATGTAAAATACTAGAGAACATAGGGACAGCGACGGATTATACAGAAATCTATGTTAAAAGCGCAACTAAAAAGGGCAAGGGTAGCGTGCCCGTGAAGCACTCTTTAGCTACGACGTCAAATAACACGATAAAGTGCGGGTTTTGTGAGCATGACCACCCACTTTATCGTTATTTCACACATTCAAACAATAACCGGTCACGGCTAGGCGGAAGGTCGTCAGCAACAACAGCATATGCTTTATTTGCTTTAAATCGGGTTGTTCAGCCAAATCTTGCACATCCACGTTCAAATGCCGAAGTTGTGGCGGCAAACATAGCACGTTATTGCATTTGGAAAATATGAAGTCAACATCGACAGGTGATGCCGAGGGTTCAACGGAGGAGATCAAGACGTCTGTTGCCGATAATACAGCTAAGTTCTCGGGTACTGCGCGGACGGAAACTATGGTGATTTTAGGCACAACTATTGTGCGCGTACGCAATAGTTCAGGAGAGCTACAAACAGTGCTAGTCTTATTGGATAGCGGTTCTCAAATTTCTGCGATCACGTCAGAATGTGTCACGCGACTCGGACTAAAACGCATTAAAAGTAGAATAGAGGTAACGGGACTTTCTCATCAGCCAGTGACGAAAGTGAAAGGTGTCACTCAATGTCAATTTATACCACTTCATGTAGAAAGTCCACAGTTCTGGTCTTCAAATGTTATCATTCTCACACGTATCACAACGCAGTTACCCAGTGATAAATTACCTACGGCGGTACGTGACCGATATCAACATTTAGTAATGGCCGATCCGGAGTTCGATATACCTGGGCCGATCGATATGCTAATAGGAAGCGACTTATACCCACATGTACTACAATCTAAGGCGGATATTATTCACAGTACGGGTCTGCCGTCTGCCATGAGCACTTATCTCGGATGGATTGTGGTTGGAGCATTGGATGATCTCCAGCATCGCCCATGGTTTCGCTTTCGGTAAGATCGACGCCATAAATCGAAGGTTTGCTACAAAAGTTTTGGACCATAGAAGAACCAGATATTCCGGATATCCTAACTACAGGGGACGAACAATGTGAGTTGTGGTTCCAAAAGTCAACAACCAGAGAGATGTTTCAGGGCGGTTTGTGGTGTCACTACCGTTTCGGTCGAGTGTACGTGCTCTATCAGAACCATTAACAAGTCAGAGGGTGGTAGTCCAAGGCGGGAGCCCGGATGATTTAGGTTCATCGCGCTCTCTGGCGTTGAATCGTCTCTACAATCTTGAACGTCGACTAGCAAGAGATTCAGAGTTATACACCGCTTATCGTAAGTTCATGGATGACTATATAAATTTGGGTCTTATGAAACCGGCATCGGTGCCGAGAAAGTATTTTATACCACATCACGCGGTGGTTAAACATGAAGGAAAGGAACTCAAGATTCGTGTAGTCTTCGACGCTTCAGCGAAATCCACATCGGGAAGATCATTAAACGATTGTCTATGTACTGGTCCAAAATTACAAACGGACATTAGTGATGTACTACTTCGTTAGAAGATTTTACAGATACATTTTCATTGCCGACATTGCGAAAATGTATCGGCAAATCCGAGTACGTGAACAGGATTGCGTTTATCAACATATCTTGTGGCGTAGGTCGCCAGAAGAAGAGGTGCAGGAGTACCAATTGTTAACTGTCACTTATGGCGTAAACTCGGCTCCATTTCTTGCGCTGCGATGCCTGCGTCAACTGGATCTAGAAGACGGTGCAGATTTTCTCCAGGCAAAGGGCCTGTTAACTTGTAATACTTATGTTGATGATAAAGTTGCTGGTGCCAATAGCGTTGAGGACCTGAAGTTCCAAATTTGGACAAAGTCCTTCACTCCGCAAGAAAGGTATATGAGCCTAGACTCGTCCCCTTTCAGGCAGAGGCACCAGATACTTTTCGGGAAAAGTATCGGGCATCGTCATATGAGGACAGTTTTAAAGGCCGTCCACCAGTCTCAGAAAAGGAGTTTTTACGCCCCTCGCCTTAAACGTGGGTTTTCAAATGACTTCCAGTTTGGTTTCAAGATGTATCAAATCTCTCTACTGACCACTGGTAGGGCCGCGGAACTATCCAACCCGCTACTTAATATGGTTTATGCAACCGCCAGGTGGTATACTCCCACCGGCAGAGTGGCTGTGTTCCCGGGAGAATACTCACCGTTAACCTTCGCCTGATCAGCATGCGATCAATAACCACTTTCGTCATTTACATGACTGCCACTACGAATCCGATCCCAGACGTCCACATCAGGTTTCCCCGATGCTTGGTTCCAGACGTCGTTCCCGTAGTACTTATTCCTAATTTAAATTAGGCGTCTAAAGTGCGACGTTTCGGCTAGACTTCCATCATGGCCTGAAGCTAGGTTGTTTCGCCTCCCTACTATTTAATTTTACAGATACTCGAGGGCTAGTGGTTGGCCCATAACGCCGCGCTCGCGGGTCACACGGTGGTCATGACCCCTCATTTTATTTTTAAATAGAGTGAGTACTCTATTCACCACGCTCCGCCTAGCGTCTACAGGCCCGAAGACCGTGCATCAAAACCACGCGCCCCAGGCGCACCTAGTGTGAACACGTAGGTCACTGGAGAGAAGAGCAAACAGAACTTGCCCCAAGGAGTAGTTTCCGCTGTCTCTTCTACCATCGCGCCGATCAACACTGCACCCCGCATCCCAGATGCCTACTCAGTCCAGTCGGACGAGCCACGGCCGTCAGAATTGGCAGACATCACCCCGAAGGGTTTATTCACACCATTTTCCATGCCGCACCTTTGCTACCTCCACGCGTCCCAGACGCCCTCAGCTCTTGCGAGCGTGAGTCTACACCTCATCTAATGAGAGCCCCACTACATGACCGCGAACAACCGACACCTCCGTGATGAATCCACGAAACCCTTTCCAGAGCTCCGGGGAATTCACCAGGAAGCGCGGCGTACATGGCCACTGTAGGTCTCGCGACTCCACTAGGTCTATTAGTGCCCGTCTAGCGTCCGCCAGTGCATCGCACTCGAAAACGACGTGTTCCATCGTATCCGAGCCTCCGCACAGCTGACATTCGTCGGTCTCTGACTTAGAGAAGCGTAGGAGATAGGACCTAAATCCCCCATGTCCCGTTAGGAACTGGGAGGACTCATGGTCAACCTCCACCCAGCTACACTTCAACCTTTCTTTCACGCATGGGAAATAGCTATATGTGAGTCTACCCTTCTCACTAGCCTCCCACCGTGCTTGCCACTCTGCAAGACCTTCCTCCTCTACCCTAGCCATATGCTCCCTCCCGAGCCCTAACCTCCTACTCCTAGCCAAGCGGCCCCATTGTCTAGCAGCCAGATCCAAAGGAAGAACTCCCGCCAGCACAGGCAGAGCATCCGTACTCATGGTACGATATGCCTCCGTTACCGCCAAGAGCGCACCCCTCTGGGCTCCTAACAACAGACGTTTCATCATCCGATCGCCGACGGTTTCACCCCACACTGCAGCCCCGTAAAGCAGTCTCGGCACAAATACACCAAAGTATAATTTGCGCGTCGTCCGCCCACTAAGGCCCTAGGTTGAGGCTACTATACGCCAGATCCTCTGAAACATTGGTGCCGCTTTCCCCGCTACTCTTTTTACGTAGCTTCTGAAACTCCACCTATCGTCCAAGGTAACTCCGAGATAAACCATCTCTGTTACCTCCGCTATTCTCTTCCCGTCCATCTAAACTGTGTAGGGTGGAGTCAGTCTTCCCTTCAGACACATGACTTTCGTCTTTGTGGCCGAGAAGGTCAACTTCATACCACCCGCCCAGGAGCCTGCTCTTCTCAGTTTGGACTCTGTCTTTTGAATCACCTCTGATCTCGTCTTCCCAGCTATCATCAGCAACGCGTCATCCGCGTAACCAATTGATAGTTCTCCTTCCGATTCGTCAAGACTCAGTAAAGAGTCCATTAGAATGTTCCAGAGTTCTGGTCCGAACTGAGATCCCTGAGGACAACCCTTGGACAGCCTAACCTGGCTTCTCCCCGTCGGCACTTAGATACTGGCGTATCTGCCCCCAAGGTAGTCCCGTGTCATCTCACACAATCTCTCCGTGGCTCCCAATCTTTTCAAGTGATGCAATATTGCCGGCCACCAGGCATTGTCGAACGCCCCAGAAATGTCCAAGAACACTCCGAGAACGTACTTCTCTGCCCGGCTTTCGGTCCATTCCCTCATTCTCAATATCGCATCGGTTGTTGATCTGTACGCTCTGAAGCCGTATTGATTATCGTTCATACTCGGACCAATCTTTTCCCTCAATCTCACGCATATCAGATACTCCAGTGCCTTTGACAGCACCGGAAGTAGGCTGATGGGGCGATATGACTTTGGGTCAGATCTATCCTTGTCACGATTTTTCAATAGAGGTACCACCACTGCATACTTCCACCCTTTCGGAAATCGGGCCCTTCTCCAACACTCGTTGAAAAGAGTGGTCAGTATTTCCTCCATCACTGGGAACGCCTCTCTAAGGATTCTGGCTGTTAGACCATCCTCCCCAGGGGCTTTGTCCCGTCCCATGCGCCATATCACCCTTTTCACCTCCTCCTGAGAAAATTCCTCACGGTGGTTGCTCTCACTTTCTCTACTCCAGGCCGTTTCTTCAGAATCCCCCAGTCGCACACCCGTCTCCTCACGAAGCCGTTTGTGTTCCTCGGTTTCACCGTCGATCGTGTCCGGGGGAATTAAGGTGTTGAGCAGTACGTCTAGAGTTTCAACCAGGCCCACCGTGCACCCACCTCCCACCTTTCGGAGGGTTGCAAGCACACCCCGTGAGTCGGTGTTCGCTCTTTCTTTACACCACCGATAGGCGGACCCCCATGGTCTCTCATTACCCTCCTCGGTAGTAAATATTCTCCAGGTCCTTGTCTGCTCTTTTCTCCTCCCTGCGGTGTACTTATTTCTCTCTCTCCTGTAGATCTCTTCCAATGCGGCTGTCCTTTCCTCGCTTCCTTCAGCTCGAGACTTACACAGTTTCCGTCTTATCCGCTTGACAGTGCGCCTCTGGGTCTCAAGTTCCTCCGTGAACCACGTCGGCATCTTGAGTCCATGAGGCCTTGTCATCGGCATCGACTTCTTACATGCTTCGGTCAAGGCCGAAGTTAGGTAATCCGCTCTAGAATGTATATCCCCTTCTAGCCAGCGTGATTGACCGTCAGTCTTTCAGCGAGCCTTTGGCGAAAAACATTCCAGTCGGCTTTCCGGACATTGAACCTTTTATGTTCCCATTCTTCTTTATTCCCATCCTCGTTTACATCGTAGCAGAACGTGATCAGTCGATGATCGCTAGTAACCCCATTCGACACCACCTTCCAATCGTGAACATTCACGGCAGCACTCACCGACGCAAGCGTCAGATCGAGTATTGCAGATCCCATCCCCGACTGAAACGTAGGCGTCGTCCCCGCGTTACAGCAGATCATGTTTCCCGACATGATCATATCCTCTACCTTCTCCCCTTTCACGTCTGTATGTGTATCATTCCAAAGTGTAGACCTAGCGTTGACATCACCCCCAATGAACCAGTTCGCACCCTCCAATCGCCGGACGACTTCTTCCAGTCTTTCGACATGGATTTCGGTCGGCTCCGAGAACTGGAAGTACACACTGCCCACATAGAAGTTCTGATCCCCGCTTCGTATCTCCACTATCACCAAATGAGTCCCGCTAAACTGCGTCATTAGTGTTACCCCCAATTTTGGGTTCACAACCAATACCGCAGCCGCTGGTTTCTCACCCGGTGAGGAGCCGGTTATTAACCGCAGTGGTGATTTGCCCAGATTGGCAAACGTCCCAGCTCCGGTTACATACGGCCTCTGGATCAACACAACATCCAGACCCCTTCTTCCTACCTCGGACAGCAGGTCATCTGTTGCCAGTTTACCCCGTCCCAGGTTTACCTGCCCTACTCTTACAATGCCCATCTGAATTTCCGGGCTTCCCGCCGGAAATTCACCTCCCACGTGTGACACTTTGAGGTGTCACCCGAGACATGACCACTCTCCCAACCACTAGCGGCGCAGCAAGCACACCATATCGCGGCCGGTCGAGCAGTACAGCACGCAGTGTGATGCGAGCCAGCACATCGCCCGCAGACCACCACCGAAGCCTTGCAAGACACACCAATGTGTCCATATCGCTGGCACTTATGGCACCGCAACACTTTCACACTAGGGCCCACACGACAACGGGACAGCCCAACGAACAACGTCTGCCCCACAATCTCGCCAGCAACCTCGGGCGTGACCTCAAACTCTACGTCACGTCCCCTACTCGTTACCCTGTTGCTCCTAGGGATTAGTTCAAGGTTATTACTCCAGCCCATACCTAGATTCACAGAACTAAAGTTCTGCTTTTCCAGCTGAAAGGCTATTTCATTGTCCTTTACTTTAATCCCTACCCCGAATATTTTGACTCGAGGATTTCTCTCGCCCGCCCGACGTAGGTCGAGCGAAGCGTTTTGGAGCAGCTTTCGACTCTCCTCATCATCCGGCTCAACATAGAGTTTTTCCGCCCCAACCTTCTTGACTCGCTTGAACTTAGGATTGTGCATCCCCGTCCTCACCGCCTCCCAGAGAGTCTTTATCAGTTCCGCTTCAGTTGCCTCTGGACAACTTTCGGTTTCTCCGATCCAGCCTCTCCTTTCCGCGGCAAGTTGACGATGAACGCCCCGCAGCCCTTCTCCCTGACTTTCTTTGTTTCCTCAAGGAGTATTCTTACATCCTTTGAAACAGCCCTCTTTACTTTTTTAACTTCTTTACTGTCGTCCATGTCCCTTGCTTCGGTACCCCAGACTTTTCAAGGCGGGGTCGTACCGGGTTTTCCTCCCGTTTTCGCCCTTCTGTCACCAACGCCGCCTGTACCTGGGTCCTTTTCTTGAGTTGTTTTTCAACAACCTTTCGAACCGGAGCCTTTCCAGTCGGTGTGATGACATCTTTCCGTGTGTTGCGGGGTCGACCAGTTCTTCCGGGTTGCCCCGGAGACACTCAGCCCCTTTATGTAACCGCGGGGTTGTCTCTTCCGGGCAGTAGTCCCGGATTGCTCCAGGGGTCCCACCCGGGGCGCCGCCTCACCTCGGGCGCCATAATGAGTGACCGCCGCGGCCAGAGCCCGACGGATTATCGCCTGAGTCAAACCCCTTCTACTAAGGCGGTACTCCCACAACTACCACGAGTCCTTCCTCAAGTGTGCCTTCCCCGGTGCGGGCGAGCGCGTGTCCTCGGTGAGTCTACGCGGTCGTGCGCCTCGGGTCCAGCACCCCCGGAGCGTCGAGGCGCTATTAGCAAGCCGACTCGACGGGGCTTACTCCGAGTCCCGTGGTACAAGGTTTGAACCCGGCGTTCAGGCCCTCGCAACTGCCTTGTCCGCAAGCAAGTCGGTCGGGGCACCGCTGTGTGTACCGCGACGACTCCTTTATAGCGCGTACGGTTTTGATCTTTATCGACAGATTGCCGTTTCTGCCGGTGCCTCTCTCGTATCAAGCCCCGAGCCGGCTGAATACGTGCACGTGCTTCGTCCGATGGGTGGTCTGGCCCCTTTAGTTCGAGCTCTCGGCCTAGGCAAGAATTTGTTCATAGGGAGCGAGGACACCCAATTCGCCCCGCAAGATTTTTCCGTCCGACCCGGTTCCGAAGAGACCGCTCATTCAGTCCGTCCCACAAGGTATCCCGTTCCTCGCTCCCAGCTAGGCGGGTCTTAGTACGGAGGGCGTTCGACGATCCTGTGGGGGCGCCGTCTTAGGGCCCTTTTGGTCCGGCTATCGGGTCGGTGTGATGACAGTCACCTCTTTCGAGGTTGATGCCTTAGGATCCAATTTAGCCTCAGGCCTCGGACCCTCTCCCATCTCCGCACTCTTTTCCTTCCTCCTTTTCGATTTTCTGTCACTCCTCTTTTTCCTCTTCAACTCTTTCCTCTCCTTTAAAACCTCGGCATGAATGTCGGTTACAACTTTTTCAAAGTCGTCTCTGATTAAAGTGTCCATTGGCGATGATGTCATCTCCGCAGGAACACTCCTTTCGTCGACTCCTTCTACTGGAGTTGCTCCCTTCACCAACTCTGATCGCCTAAGGTGTCGTGCCTCGAGAAGTCTCCTCTGCAACATCATCTGCGCGTAGACGAGTTCGTCCACAACGCCAATGATCTTCGCACGGGTCGTCAAGAAGCCCTCTTCCCTGGCTTTCGTCATCGCTGACTTCTCCAGCCTCATCGTCACGACAAGACGGAGAAGCTCATCTGACAGCTCCCTCCCACGGCGTCCCAAATTGCAGGTGTAATCCCGCAAATCGGCGGTGTCTGTTATAGACCCCGCGCCGTAGGTGAAGCGTTCAATGCCCTCACCATCGTCATCCCTGAATCTCTTTTTGCAGTTAGTAGGAGTTTCCTCCTCATTAACTACAATAAACGACTATTCTCTACTTTCTTCCAGCTGTCCTTTGTTTTCCTTTTCCGTATCCTTAATCTCATTAAATATCCTTTTGTTTGTTTCCATAATTGTTCCCACGAGTGGAGGACGATTTATAAAGTCCATTATGTCACTGCACCCCTCTGACAGGAAATATACAGGCCATTGTGGTCAAATGTCTCCTATTATGGTGTATTCATCGATATTATTTGTGTACGCAGCTGCAAGTTATTAGTATCCTAATGATATTATAATATGACTACAGTCCATTCGACGAGAGAATAATCAGTCAGCCGACCAGCTTTCGTCGGTATTCGCGCATGTCACCCCACTCTAGAGACCGCGTCCAAACGGCGACGTCGGCGCTCGGAGTGTTTCGTTTCACGTCGGCGCTCCGCGTGTTTCGATTCACGCTTGGGGCGCCGGACGCCACAACTCAATTCATGATCTCTATACTAATGTTAGGACGACTGAATTTAGCGGATACATTTTTTTTAAAATGTTGACTATGCAGAGTCAAAATTTAAAAGAGTATTTTTAATACGTTCGTTATTTAAAAAGAACGAAAACGTTTAATACATTAAACAATGTATGATGAAATATAAATCATAAGTATGCGATTGTCTCATCTATCGATCAAAAGTTATTATTAACTAACGTCAATGTCAAAATATATAAATTATGGTTCGTTAAAAATTTAAATAAATAAATAATGTAATTAGTAAAAAGAACACGTGCGGTATTTTTTGTTGTATTTACCATATGTATTTTCAAACATAATTGTTCAGTTATTACGATTTTTGATCTCTAGACTTTTCGAACTGATATACGTACAGACTTTGTGACTGAAAATAAATAGAAGTATATACTGAGACACAATTCACATTTTACAAAATTCTCGGGCCCCAATATATACAGTGTTATATTGTGTGAATATGACCTTTTTTGGTGGGATACAAATTATCGACAACAGTTAGATGTATCTATAACATCTACCTTATAACAATACTTATAATTCAGCATTCTAGAAATGCCAACTGGTGTATTTATCAGTCTCTTTGGTGTCTATTGTGTAATGTATATTAACACATTGACGGACATTACTGCTATAGCAGTAATATGAAATTGTTATGTGGTGTGGCGTTACTGCAATAGCAGTAATATGAAGAATTGTGTATTATGGCATTGCAGCTATAGCAGTGATATTTTCAATGGTATCAAATTATAGAGGACATTAAACTGCCACATCGGATTACTTTAGATATTGGGGCACTGGCATATTTCAAGGGAAATTATACAAATTAATAATGCTTGTTCTATTTTAAGATATTTGGTTTTTTTGTTCATTTATCGTTTATTTTATCAACGCCGATAAGCTGATTCGCAGTACGTAATGTATAATAATGCGTTGAGTAATCACATAACAATATTAGTCGTGAATGTTCGTTGTAACGAGTAGGATTACGTATTTTTGGTCTCGTTTTTCTTAAAAATTATTATTTGGTTTTTATTATACTACGTTTTAAATATGAACCGTAGAGAGCTCAATAAAGTTCAAAACTATTTAAACGAGCAAATGAGTGAATGAGTGATTCGAGTTCGGTTTCATTCGACGATTTGGATCTCGATCCAGATTATGGTCATGGACAACCTAGATCGTCCCTTGCTCGTTCTATGCCACCTGTTCGTGGTTCGTTTGATTCAGACGAAGAGTATGTGTCTGCACCACCTGAATCATTTGGTACCTCTCTTCAGCCACCTGTACCTGGTACACTAGATTCAGATGACGACATTTCCGTGGATGAAACTACAAGTGAGTCTAGTGACGATAATTATTCTGATACAGATAGTTGGGTAGAAGACTGGGATAATATTATAGATTTTAAATTTGACAACAGTTGCTGTGGCATAAAATTAAATATATCTGAAAGTGCACGTGAATTTCCATTAGAAATCTTTACTCAGCTTTGGACAGACGAAATTTTTGAAATACTTATTGAATCAACAAACAAATATAGTGAAAATATGTGTAGAAGTTGTCGACCTCATAGAAAAGGTGCACGAGGTTCCACGTTCAAACCAGTAGATTTAGACGAAATTAAAGGCTTTCTTGGCGTTTGTCTTCTTGGAGGTGCAGTTAAGTTCTCTGTCATTCGAGATATGTTTTCACAAAATCCATTATATTACCATCCAATTTTTAGTCACGTTATGTCTGGTAGAAGATTTGATCAAATACTCAAATGCTTCAGTTTGGAATATACTAATCGTCCTAATAATGAGATAGCTGAAATAATTGGCCCTATGAAAAAAATCCAACCATTTTTTGACATACTTCTTAAAAACTTTCAAAAAGCATATAGTCCCACTGAATATTTATCGATAGATGAATAGATTCATCGTGGTCGACTTTTATTCAGGCAATATATTAAAGGCAAAAAAGCTAGATAAGGTATTAAGTTTTATGAACTCACATCATTTGACGGTTTTGTGCTCAATATTGAAATGTATAAAGGAAAGCAAGAATTGCAAATGGCAATGCCCAAAAGAACATCAAAAATAGACGGTATTGTTTTAAGGTTAATGGAAAATTATCTCAATAAAGGGCATTCATTATATATGGACAATTACTATAATAGTTTGACACTTTCAAATACTTTACTCGAATATAAGACGCACACAACCGGAACACTAAGAAAGAATCGTAAAGGAAATCCAAAATGCATAATTGACAAGAAACTAAAAAAAAGGTGACCATATATGGAGACGTAAAAATTGTGTTTACGTAAGCAAATGGAAAGATAAGCGAGATGTGTTATGTATCACAACAAAAGTACAACCAAAATTAGTTCAGTCAGAAAATCGTTTTGGCCACCAGAAGAACAAACCTGCGGAGATTGTTGATCATAATCATTATATGAGTGGTGTTGACCGATCTGACCAAATGGTCAGTTACTATAGCAGTCCCCGGAAAACGTGTAAATGGTATAAAAAAGTGATATTTCATTTACTTGATGTCACTGTATGGAACACATTTTATATCTATAAAAAACATTTCAACACCCCAAATATGAAATTTAAAATTTTTCGAGATTTACTTATAAAAAATTTAATCAAACTTCCGAACAAAATGACCGCAAACGAACTTTTTGTGCTAAATAAGAAACCATCAATATCTCCAGTAACTAATCATTACCAAGAAAAAATTCCATTACCAGAAAATTTTAAGAGGATTAATTATTTCAAAAACTGTATCCAGTGCTACAAATCAAACAAAACTAGAAAGCAAACATCTTTTCAATGCAAGCAGTGCGTTAGACCACTTTGTGCAGGGTATTGTTTTGAAGTTTTCCACAAAGAATTACATAAATGAAGATTTTGTTAGTCAAGTTTGACATAATTTATATGTTTATTTTATAAAATAACCTATTCATAAATATTAAAGAATTGTATGATTAATTAATAATATAATAAAAAGTTGTAATAATTAAGTGTAATATTTAATCAATTTAGGTATTTACTATTCAAAAAAACTACTACTGCTATAGCAGTCATGTCAACTCACATAGCTTTTTTGATGTACATATAGCACTACTGCTATAGCAGTAACAATTTCATTACTGCCATAGTAGTAATAAAAAAGTGCGTTATTATAGGGGGTATTGGAAATTTCAAAAAATGGTAAGTGTCCGTCAATGTGTTAAGGACCACTGGCTAGTCTGGCTGGCAGATGTATTATTTCTCCTTCTATAATATGGAATGTATTACGCACCTAATACATATCGTGTATGGCCATGTCGTCATTTTTGATTTAGACGTATGCCACGATACTTTGTTTGTCCTTTGCCGTGCCCATAATCCACGTTTTCATTAATTTTAATATTGTCAGTTGTTATTTGTTGTAATTTGTTTCAATTTTTTTAAAATTATGGATCAATTACCTAGCAATACACGATCTCCTGCAAAACACAATCCGAGAGGAAAGGTAAGTCATTATTTAAATATTAATTAAAATGTTATTGAAAATAATTGTCATGTAACGTAGGCGCTATAACGACAAAAAATTTTTTGAAAATTTCTAGTATGAATGGTTATTCGTTTTTGAATTAAAACACAAGATATAAAAATACCGTATACTATTTTTTATTGTATAATATGTGTATTTTACTATGATGTGTTTTTTTTAAAAATAATTTCCCAGTAATTTTTAAAAAAATCAGGAAAACAAAAAAAAAGTGACGGAAAAACAGCAATTTATTTAAGCAAAACCAGTTTTAGACAAAGTGATTTTGTTATGTGGTTGTAACCAGGGCTTAAATTCTAAAAAAAAATATCGTTTTTCCGTTTTTGGCTATTTAAACGTTATACGATTTTAATGTTTAACGTTATTGTACGTTGAAACGTTATTTGATTTTTTCCTTTAAACGTTTTTGCATTATTAAACGTTATTTTAATTATTCGTTTTTTGTTAAATGTTATAATTTATAGATAAATAGGGGATTAAATGGTTATTTTCAATAAATTCTACCGTTATTTGTGGCATAATTATCCATTTTGTTATGTAAGAATTATGAAATTAGACAAATTTCCTAGTTTTTGACAAAGGCCAAAGAGCTAACTGATAAGTTAATGTTAATTTAAGTATTAGTAACTTCAGCAAGCTATGAAGTAATATTTTTTACTGACAACAAATTTTAATTTTAAGTATCATAAATTTATAAATTATCACATTATCTAATACTCTGGTCTCTGTGCACTAGAAACAAAAATAAAATGGCATCATATGAAATAGAAAATGTGTTTAATAAATTATAATTATATTAGTCAACTGACTGCTTGAAGTATATAAATTACAAAATAGTAATTAGTTAATCTAAATAGCAGCTTAAACATTTTAAATGTTCAATCTTCAATGTAACTCTATAAATTATTAATATAATAACTTACCAGTATTAAGTGTTGCAATTTGTAATAGGTAGGTATTAGACTTTTTAGCTCAAAATTGTAATTATAAAAAATACTAAATAGTTGTAATTTACAAGTTTACGACTAATATTTTATAGATGGTAATATGTAATGAAGTTGTTATTTGTATCTAGAATTAATATTTATAAATAATATGATATTTAGTGTATTTTAAAATTTAAATTTTATAATTTTTTGTTGAGCAGTTATTTCACAATATAATACAATTTGTTTGACAGAAATTATTCAAACAAACTTATATTTAAATAATAAATAATATACATTTATAAATTAATAAATCATAGGCATTGATTAGTTGAATATTACAGAAATAAACGTATTTACGTCTTATAAAGTAATAAATAAACCTGAAAATAATTCGGAAAATATAAATTATTGTCAACAATAGTTAGCCAACTTTGAATTGTTCATAACGTTAAGATTTAAAAAAAAAATCATATTGAGTTCAATGTAAAAAAAGCTCTAATGTTTTTTCGATTATCGTTACCTATTTCCAATTTTTTTACGTTACAAATACGTTTATTGTTAATTTTTAAACATTAGTTGTGATTAATGATGTATTATGTTTAATGTTATTCGATTTTTTTCGTTTTTCGTTTATTTATTTTATTTAATTTTTGTTAATTTTTTTCCGTTATAACGTTTAAATTATAACGTTATTTTTAATGTTTTGAAGCCCTGGTTGTAACTACATAAAAAAATAGATTTTGTCAGAACAGATTTTTCATAAAAGTTCTTGTTTTTTGTGATTGTGAAACGTAGCTTTGTAAGTACATAATTTGAGTTATGTAACAACAAATCGGTTTATGAAACTTAAATTTTGAATTGTTTTGGCCATTTTTTGCCTTTCAAGTGCATATTTTTAATGCATTTTTAAAGTTTTATAGTTTAAAAAAATTTATTACGTTTAACCTTATTAGATCACATATAGTACATAAAACGTTTAAATATGTGTTTGTATTAGGTATTAACTATGACTTATATTTCAAAATCTGATGTGGATAATATTGTAATCTAAATATATTTATTTTTCTCAGTTTGTTTGTTCCCGTCAAAAAACGATGATTATTAATGCATATAAAGCCAAAATGATCGAAAACCCTGAACATAAAATGGTTCACCTGAAAAAAACTTTATCTTACGAACTTGGAATTGGTCAATCGACAATTGATAACACCATATTGGAGTATCAACGGACAAAAACTGTTTCTTCGCCAAACAAAACAAAAGTCCGAAAACAACTGACCGAAAAAGTAGATGAGTTTGACAAGTATGGTATCAGAAGAAAAGTGCATCAATTTTGGCACGATCGTGATACGCCTACGTTAGACAAGATTCTTGTGTCCGTCAATGAAGATAAAGGTCTACCAAATTTTTCTCGAACATCATTATTCAGATTGTTGAAATCTATGGATTTCGTATATATGAAGCGAGGTTGTAATAGTGGTTTGATTGAAAAATCTGAAATCATACTTTGGCGGAGAAGATATTTAAAAGATATTAAAAGATACAGAGAAGAAGGAAGGCCAATTTACTTTCTAGATGAAACGTTGGTAAACGCCGGAGATGTTAATAACAAAGTATGGGTCAACAAAACTGTAACGTCAGCTCGAATGGCATCTTCCGAGGGACTTTCGACTGGAGCAATAAACCCTACTGGCAAGGGGAAACGTTTAATTGTTAGCCACATCGGTTCCGAAGATGGATTTGTTCCCGGAGGTCTTTTGTGCTTTGAGTCAAAGAAAAACACCCAAGACTATCACGATGAGATGAACGGGGACTCTTTTCGTGATTGGTTGGAAGGTGTTTTGCCGAAACTCAAAGACAACGCTGTCATCGTAATGGACAACGCTCCTTATCATTCGGTGAAAATTGAAAAATGCCCAACTACGAATTGGAGAAAAGCTGACATAATTGCATGGCTTTAGAGCAAAGGAGAGCAAGTCGACAACACAATGCTTGTCATAGAATTGTTAGACCAAGTTAAAAAATTGAAACCATTATATAACAATTATGTCATCGATGAAATGGTAAAAGCTAACAATAAAATTGTCCTTAGACTTCCTCCGTATCATTGTGAGCTTAATGCAATTAAACTCGCATGGGCTATAGTTAAGAAACATGTCAAAGATAACAACAAAACTTTTAAATTACAAGATATAAAACACTTGTTAGTTGAAGAAGTGAATAAAATTAGCCCTGATATGTGGAAAAATTTTGTCGGTCATGTGATAAAGGAGGAAGAAAAAGCATGGAGTTTGGATAATGTGGTCGAAGATCTCATGTCAGCAGAAAATCAGCCTTGTGTTCTTACTATTGGCCAAAGCGACACGGATGATGACTCGGACGACGATGATGAAGACTTCAGATACCTATCAGATACAGACTAAATTTTATTAATTAATTATTATACATTATTTTTACTCGAATTGTTGTATAATAGATTGTGTTGTGTATATATGTATATAAAATTTGTACATATTATGTTGTTATACTTTGTGCCATTTTGTATTTATTATGTACTACTGTGTGTAATAATTGTTGTGTTGTGTATATATGTATTTTGTATGTATTATGTTGTTCCACTTTGTGCCATTTTGTACATGTTATGTTGTTCTGTGTGTAATAATTGTTGTATATAATACATTATGTTGTGTATATATGTATCTAACAAATGTTTTAACCCGAGTTGTATTTTTTAAGATATAATTGAGTAATTTGGTAAGGATTACGAAAGAATGTATACAAAATAAAGTTCAACAGTACGACTGTACAGTACTTGCGCCGTCGGGCGACTGCCGACAATGTAGTGGTGTATGCGCGCTGCGCGCGTAAACTTTGAAAGAAGGGGTATCGGTTTGTCACGAGGCCGGCCTCGGCCGTCGTCGTCAACGCTTGGAAGGGGTAATTGGGGTCCGGCGTCGCTGAAGCCGTCATTCGTGATGCGCGAAAAGTGATTATTCTCTCGTGGAATGGACTTTAGTATACTGTGGTTCAGTGGCGGTTTTGGGGGTGAGGCAAGTGAGGCGCCGCCTCACCTACAATTTTAAGTAAAAATACTATTAAAGTATAATTTTTGGCCCCCGGAAGAATATACATATTTCGATATTAATTTTTAACGTTTTTATGATTTTATTTGAGAAAAAAATCTTTGCCAAGTTTAACAATATGAATTATCATTTATTATATTGTAAATGGTAAATCATATTATCATTTAGTGTTTATTTCGAAAAATAGTGATAAACCGATAAGAAATGTATGAAATAATTATTACGTAAACAAACGCTGGTGTTTCAACCGGCGGCAATGTTCTGATGACGTCAGTAGGCACCGTTCAACTCCGCCTCAGAATATGTACTATTGTGTACACGAATTACACACACAAGCGTATGTACGCGAATGCACGCGACTATTAAATAACTAGAGTTGCGCATGCGCAATGATCATTGTGAGGCTCGATTAACATCGCCTAATGTACTAAAAATAGACTCGGTATACAGGAATTATTGTCAGCCGGCATTTCAACGTAAAAACACATTATCAGTAAAGATGTTATTGTTACAATCGAGACTCGGGACAGTCCTAATTAAACCGTTGTCCGTTGTAATATCTATTGATAATATATTTATTATTTATATTTATCATTGGTCATTTCCGTCTTGACGTCTTGTACGAATAGTCGCTTGTGTCTTACACTTTTTCGGTGGTTCCGGTTTGTCTTAACGTCTACGTTAAAGTATATGTGTGAGTGCTGCAGTTTGTAATAAACATTATTAAATTAATTACTGTTGGAGTTATGACGTATCCAGTAACAGACGTGGTAGTTATGTTGTTGGAGACGCCGTTTCGACGATGGACTTCTGATAGTAAAAATGATTTACTAAAAGTGGGTAAGCCTATTCCGATTTTGTCAGCTTTGGCTACTGACAAGAAACTAAGTAAGGTATTCTGTAGGGCATTTAATCCAAATTTATATCAACAACACTCTTGGTTATGTGGGAGTCATTATATACAAAAATTGTTTTGTTGGCCATGTTTGTTGTTAGGTAAAATGAAGTCTGTGTGGAATACTGTTGGGTATTATGATTTGAAAAATTTATCTAGAAGTATACAAATACATCAAACATCAAAAGAACATATTCATAATCATTTAGGATTAAAAAACCTCGAAAAAGATTGTTTTACTATACTAGATGTTGTTAATGAACATGGTAATTTGTTTAAAAAAAATTATAATGAGAATGTGAGATTAAATCGTTTATTTATGGAGCATTTAATCGATTTGGTTTTATTTTTGGGAAAACAAGAGTTGGCATTTAGAAGTCATGATGAAAGCAGTGATTCATTAAATAAAGGGAATTTTAGAGAGTTGTTTGATATGCATATTATTAGGTGTTCTCAAGAAATTCAAAATCATTATAATAGTATAAAAAACATATTTTCAGGTATGTCCAAGTCCATTCAAAATGATTTAATTTCATGTATTTTTGAATTTTTAATAAACCAAATAAAAAATGAAATCAAACAATGTAAATTTTATTCCATTCAAATTGATGACACTACAGATATTAGTCAAAAAACACAATGTTCAATAATAATTAGATATGTTACAGATAAATCTGAATTGGTTGAGCGTTTCTTGGGTTTTCATAATGTTAGTGAAGACCGCACGGCTCAAGGTTTATTTAATTTGGTTAATTCTGTTTTACATGAGTTTGATATAGAAAATAAATTAGTTGGACAATGTTATGATGGGGCATGTGTAATGTCTGGGCATTTAACAGGTTTACAAGCTAGAGTTAAGGAAGTTGCACCAAATGCTTTATTTACACACTGCCTAGCTCACAGATTAAATTTGGTATTGCAACATGGTTGTAGTATAAATGCTAAATGTCGTATATTTTTTGCTAACCTCACTGGTATCGCTGCTTATTTTCACAATTCCACTTCACGTACTAATTTTGTAGATACTATTGTAGGGAAAAGAATTCCTCAATTTGTTCAAACAAGATGGTCCTCACGGTCAAAAATTTTACACACAATAGTTAATGAGTGGTCTGGGTTTATAAATGTTTTTGACTGTATTAGCAAAGATCCAAAATCGTCATCTGAATCTATTTGTGGTGCTATTGGTCATTTAAAAAATTTAAAAACTTTTGAATTTGCTTTCTTAGCACTGATATTTAGTGATATATTCATATATACTGACAATTTATTTAACATACTCCAAAATAAATCATTTGATGTGGAATTTTGCTTGAGAAAAATAAATATAACATATGATCTTATAAATAAAAAAAGAAATGAACATGAATTTTTAAAATTATTTAATCAAGCAGTTACTCTTACAAAACCTCCAAAAGCTACAAGAAATGAATCTAACAATCAATCAAATTTTAAAATATTGTTTTATGAAATAATTGATAATATTCTAATGCAATTAAATACCAGATTTCAAGATACAAATAAATTACTTTTTTTGCAGTTAGCTGATGTAACTAAATTTAAAGAATATTCTTGTACATTTCCTGTAAATGCTTTAAATAATTTGAAATCAACTTATTCTAATATATTTTATAATATTAATACATTAAAAGTTGAATTGGAGGTTTTGTATAGTGATGTAAAATATCAAAATTTATTACACATTTATGACATGGTTAAAATTATTGAACAAGATGCATTGAAAGACATTTTACCTGAAGCTTATAAATTATTTATTCTTATTTTAACCATACCATCAACTAGTGTATCAAATGAAAGAAGTTTCTCTTGCCTCAAAAGAATTAAAACCTGTTCTCGAAATAGTATTTCACAAGTTCGTTTAAGTTCCCTTTCAATACTATCTATTGAAAAGTCCTTGATTAATCAACTTAAAAAAACTGAATCATTTTATGATGATATTATAAACATCTATTCTAGACAAAAAGATAGAAGTATAAATTTGACATACAAAACATAATAGTTTTATTTAGTTAATTAATAGTTTTAGAACTAGACATACTTAAAAGTCCTCTTCAGGACTAGACATACCTACTTGAAAAGTCCTTTTTAGGACTAGGCATACTAACTTAAAAAGTCCTTTTCAGGACTAGGCATACTAACTTAAAAAGTCCTTTTCAGGACTAGGCATACCTACTCAAAAGGTCCTTTTCAGGACTACCAAATTTTAAAATGCTCTGCTTATTACCTATCTATCACTTACTATATTATTTACTATACGAAACAAGTATATTATTAGCATTCATACAATTATAATTATTTTTATGTTTTTAAATTACATTTATTGTGAATTCTAATTTTGTATGGTGGGAGGGGGGTGATACATAGGTTGCCTCACCGAAAAATACTACCAGAACCGCCACTGCTGTGGTTTAATATTTTAAATTTATTTATAATATGTTCAAACTCTGGTTAAATAGGGTAAGAATAACTATATCCAGTATATGGCGGGGTGGCGGGGTAGAACATATCTTACGGGGTAGGTAAGTCGGGTTCGATACCCGATCAGTTATTTTGCAGTTTTCGACGGAAATAATTTGATAAAATATGATAAGTGATAACAAATGATAACTGATAACAATTGATAATTGATTAGAATAACATAAATATGATAAGTGATAACGATGATATGATAACTGATTAGAATAACAGCGGTACGTATGTCACACAGACGTCGCATTGCGCCTAAAGTAACTTTTTACCTTTTGCCTATCCGATTGCGGCCGTCCATAGTAGGTAGGAAATACTATTTAAGTGGTTATCAAAACTAAATAAATATCCGGATTGCGTCCGATACGTATTTTGACATAAATACAACTATTGTATTCGCGATTCATACGATCGCCAATATTCTTGATAATTTCCAGCTCATAAAGATAAAAATCAGATAAACTGTAAGATTGCAAGGTTGCTAGTGGAACACAATTGTATATTGTACTGTTAGTGTTTGATTCTTCGTTTTATAAAGTTTTAATGATGGAAATTCACGAAATGCTTAGCGAAAAGATAAACTAATATTAGTATTTTAAGTATAAATTTCGATTTCAAAGTTATTAGCAAATGAAATGAAAATGGTGTTGTAAAGCTCTGTCAAATGATTCAATAAGAAATCTTAATAAAGTCAAAGTAAATTTAACGTTAACGATCACAATCATGAAGCCAATACTAAACAAATTTTGAAACGTCAAAATATACGTAATGATTTTAAAAGAAAAGCAAATGAAAATATTTGTGAGCGACCATCAAATTAATCCATTGTGGTTTAAAGAAGTGAGAGATCCAAATTAATAATTAATAATATATTAACATACAACATTTTCTTTTCGATTATATTAATAGGAATTGAGATATTACTACTAAGGATGTGTGTTTTCGAAAGGAATTTATAGGGCCGTAGAAAATCCTTCCAGCTCAAAACAAATATAAAAAGTACATGACGTTTAAGGTCCATTGATACTAAAAATGAGGTGAACAATTTTACTATCATGAAGTTATTAAATTTTAT
>NW_020271209.1:883-17329 GCF_002803265.2 Melanaphis sacchari | reverse complement strand
TGGTGTACTTCGTTTCGGTGTATTGCTTCAATAAAATCATAGGCAGAATCATGCGCTGTACCCAGCGCGTTGCACATAACACTAGTGTCTTAGCACGATCCAGTATTGCTATTTTCAATAGCTGACAAAAGTACTGCATTCGTTTTCGGGTATTGAAAATACATATAATTTTCAATGTTCTAAGCAATTTCTAACTGGCTTAATATTACTAGCAGTTGAGCTGCTAAATTTGAGTGGGCTGCACAATGCATAAAGTGCTTTAGGGTATTTGGATCTATATTGCTTGTACACCCTGAAATTGACCAGACATATTGCCTTCGTCATAACCTGCCCATACAAAAATCTGATATTCTGCAACATTAAACCTATATATAAGAGTGTAAAACAGTAACATTTTAGTAAATTAGACATTAAGTAGTGGTATACTATGAACTCAAATCCCAAATACAATTTACCATTCAAATAGAATCTGTAAGTTTTTCCAGATAAGCTATCTACTTGGATTAACTTAAGCTTTCATTAACATTGTTTCTTTATCAATATACCTAACACAGAGCAAGCTGTTCAGTCTGAATATATCATGGTTTCATCAATAAAACTGAGAAGCACTGAGAGTCATTAACTTTTTACGATGGTTTTGTAATATTATATTTCACAAGGTAAATAATTTCGTTTGTGTTGTGGTCAATATATTTATTACGACCAGGTGTTGAAATATGCTGGATTCAATGTTCATCACCGTTACTATACAACAAATTGACCTAGAAGTTTCCCTGATTAGATGTGTCATGAGCTGTAATACAATTTAAAATAAAAATAAAATTAACATATTCAAACTGAAACATACAGGGTTATTAATATTGATAATAGTAGATAAAATTTACTAATAAAAATATTGCCAGCATCCCTATGACCTCGTAAAGGCAATTTCCTGGCAGCCACATAAAATAATACATTCAATTATAGAGATAGACGTTTTCTATTTCTTTGATTTTATCCTACTCTAAATTTAGACATTTACAAATATAATTAATTATCTATAGTACATCATCAATTATCATCAATTAAATGATATGACATACCTACTAGAATCAATCAGTTTATTATTGTTGGTTCACCAAGTTTGGAATTACACCTTTAAAAATGATCTACCATCCAGAGTAGAGGATGTATGGTAGATCATTCTGAATATTCACGAAAGGCCTAAATATGTAATGCATATTTTATTTTATGAACAGTATAAATGAAATAGATAATAATACATTTAAATTGAAATCACCAGCTTACGCTTTTCATTTTGACTCAATGGAAAGAGTATAATTTAATGTGGTACCCACAAATTTGTGAATATCTACAAAATAAGACGCTTATAATATAAACATTATTATATAACATTTACAATTTTATTTTATTATAATATAATAAATAAAATTGTAAATATTTATATTTTAATATATTTTTTATTAAGCTACCTAATGTAGTTTAATTTTAGAGAATTTTAAAGCAAGCTTACTAAATATTTTCAGCATCAGACAAATAATTTGATTCTACAAAGTAACCAAGCTATCATTGAAAGCGATGAAGTGTGTTTAAGCTGTCAATCTTAAAATAGTAATGTACAATACAAATAATAGGTTATTATATTACATACTACATATATGAATTGTCAATAATTATTTACAAATTAAAGTACAAATTTAAATCAAATAATAAATATAAGTCAAAATATATTTGTTACATTTGTAAAGACACCATAGACAATACCCTAACTCATAAGCTCATACTCATACATACAGTCTCAATTTGAATAATTTAATTGAATAATGTACTTGTACTAATATGCTCAATATTTTATTACCTAAAATATATTAGTATTCATTATATTTATTAATTCTTACCTTATTTAAAGTATCGTATCAACAGATTCATTTTCTGTGTTTTAATAACTGTACTGGTATACAATTCATTAATCTTAGATTACTTTCTGTGTTTTATATGATTTCCTGGAAAAACATTCATTGAATCAACTAATAATCACATCAAGCAATTGAAAAAGGTTGATTGAGTAGGTATAATTTAGTCATTCTCACCTTGGTATGATCATCATACAATTTTATCATGATGTTTTTGACAAAATAAGATGCAAAAGTGGTTTCTTTTTTGTTCCATCATATAACTTAACGTAATAACGTTTGAATAATCAAAAAGAATATTTCATATGAATAATATGTACAACAAGCAGTGGCGGCGGGATACAGGATTATTTGAAGCAATTGCTTCATGTCTGAAATGGGTGGGTGGGTGGGTATCCGGGTCCGGGTGGGTGTATAATTGTATGATCTCAACATAAATATCATGTCAAATATTATAATAATTAGTATAATATAATATGGAGTATGCTTGTATACTACGAAGTCACTGTATCCACTATCGACATGCGTCAATGCGTGTGTTGTCGTAGTTATTTTAGTTCTGTTTTATCTAATCCAATAACAATTATTATAAGAATTAAGAATAGAAACTCAGCACTATAACATTTATTATACATGTTTAGTAATATAGTAATATGCTCCGCATATTTTCTTATTTATATAAAAATTACGGAAATCCCAATATCTTACATCGATTGTGCCTGCGACCCTCACCGTCCCACCATTACTATAACAAAAATGGTATGGTTGAACATTGATTATACACACTCTAAAGGTGCGATCCCACGGCGCGTGGCGTGGCTTGGAGCGCGGAGTTCGTGTATATACCGCGCCACCACACGCGCCAACACGAACGCGCTTCAACGTAATCCCACGGCGCGTAGCTCGGCGCGTTCCCAGGCGCGGCCCAATGCAGTGCCAGTTTATTTTTTTGGTTTTGAATTCTGGTGAGCATTGGATCATATTGTTCCTTCGCTTTTTAGAGAAAGGACGTGTATTGGACGTTGGTTATAATTACCGTATTTTTGTGTAAAAATTTTTTTATTACCATATTCATTACTATTTTATTGAATAATACAACAATGGGAGATCGTGATGAAAAATCAAAACTTGCAATTTGTGCTGCATCATATTGTGTTTTGGCATGTGGTGAAATTTTAAAATCAAATTCTACAAACAAAGCACCCAGAAAAAAAAGACGATATTGGGTAGATGCCTTTTATAAAAGTCGAAATAAGTAAGTAAATTATTTAAAATACTATTCAAAGTGTAAACATTACACTACAAAATATATATTTTAAATTAATTTTTTAGGTATAATGCAACAAATATGCTGCACGATCTGAAAATAAATCCTTCGAAAAAATTTCAAAATTTTTGCCGAATGTCATCAACAGATTTCGAGTATTTATTAAATAAAATTGCACCATATGTATCGAAAATGGACACCAATATGCGAGAAAGTATACCTATACAAGAGAGACTAGCTGTTACTTTACGATATTTGGCATCAGGTGACAGTTTTATTAGTTTGTCCTACACATTTAAATTTTCTCCTCAAACCGTTTCGAGATGTATTCAAGAAGTATGTAGAGCATTAATACAGGAATTGAAAGACGAAATCAAGGTAAATATTACAACATTTGTAAAATACATTTATTGTATTTTAAATAAATAATGTTTTAAACTATGGTGAAAAATAAAAACATACTATAGAAATATAGAATACATAGTCTTTCTAATAAAAAGAACAAAATAAAAAAAATTTGTCGGTAAAATAACCAAAAACACTCAAAATAAAATAATAAAATAAAATAAAACATCTTTTTGAACAAAAAAAATTATTAAAAATGAACCAAAATAAAAACAAAATTCTAGTGGGCAAATTATAAAAATCTAACTGGTAATTATAAAAAAATAAACAAAGTAATAAAATAATAAAATGTATACATAATTATTAAAAATCTAAATTAAAAAACAAAACAAACATATTTTTATAGTATCCTACATAACTTGAGTTATACTTTTACTAGTTATACTTGGTCAAATAATTGAGCAAAATTCAGCCTATCCTTTGGTTCCAATTCGTCTGTTTGATTTACCATGGCTCTTTCGCTCTGGGAAAATGCTATGCTTGATGAAGATGTTTGTGAATGTGGTGAAGGTATTGAATAATCTGGAGATATCGGACTACGTGAGTGAGGTATTTGTGATGAATGAGAGTTTGAAGAAGTAGAGTATTCTGGTTGATAACTATATGAAAAACCTGGATGGTGCGATGTCAAGTCTTGTGGTGAAGTACATACATTTTCTTGAGAGGGGCCAGGACCAGATGGAAGTGTTGAGTATTCTATTGGTAGTTGATTATGGAGCGACTGTGATGAATATGTTTGAAATGTATGCGGATATGGTGAATGAGTTTGAAAAGCTTGTGTAGAGTTTATTGATATAGGATTATTTTGATGACGCAATTGATTTTGATTGCGTTTAAGTCCGTATAAATAATTATCAATTTCGTGCATAGCGGTTTCACGAGTATTTTCGTCTAAAGCTCTCAATTTGTTTGCAAGAAGTTCAGCATACAATGAACACTCATCACGACTTGGCTCTGCAGATACTTTTTTTAAAATATTGTATGCATCTTCCATACGATTTTCAATTATACTTATATTTGAAGCTTTTCGTTTTTTGGCCGTGGTTGGAATTTTGAAAACTGGGTCTGCAGTAGTATTTGTAGGTGTAGAAGTGATTTCTATGCCTTCGTTATTACTAACATCGTCTTGCTCACTGTTTTCTAGTTCATTATCCGATTCAATATCTGTTGCAGTTTGATTTTCGTCCAAAAAAATCTATAAAGAAAAGTTGGAATTATTTAAATGCTATTATAGTATTTAAAATAATTGTAATATATTTTAAAAATAAAGTATTTATCTATTATAGGTAATTGTATTTTAGATTTAAATAGTTCCATTCAATTAGTCACCTACTATAAAAATGTAGGTTTTTATATAGAACGGTATGTCATATAAACTATTGTGACATGAAAATATGTGTAAAAATTTAGTGACACAAAAAAAGTATTTTAAATACAGCTAGGTATTGAGTTACCTTCTTTATTATAAAATAAAAAAACTTCATAATCAATAAATAAAAAGGTGGGCAAGTGGCGGTCGCTTTGCTGTACAGTAGTTTACAAGTGAGCCACTGTTTAATGGATGGTATTAAATAACGAGTTATATTTTGTAAAATAAGAAAACCGCAATCATCTAACATAAGATTATTAAATATTTATAAATGACGGAAAATAATAATATTATGAATGTACATTTTCAGTTACCGGAAAATGCAAATGATTGGATTTCAGTAGCTCAGGACTACAACAACAAATGGAACTTCCCCCATTGCCTCGGCGCTATTGATGGGAAGCATATTGTAATACAATGTCCGGCAAACAGTGGCACGGAATTTTATAACTATAAAGAGACATTTAGTATTGTCTTAATGGCTTTAGTAGATGCAAATTATTTTATTTCATATATTGACGTCGGGTGTCAAGGTCGCATCAGTGACAGTGGTGTTTTTAGAAATACATCT
Organism: Melanaphis sacchari; assembly: GCF_002803265.2. Taxonomy (NCBI): domain Eukaryota; kingdom Metazoa; phylum Arthropoda; class Insecta; order Hemiptera; family Aphididae; genus Melanaphis; species Melanaphis sacchari. The sequence continues at coordinate 11,804 of NW_020271209.1, read as the reverse complement.
CTTTACAAAAAATTAGAACAGAACGAACTTAATCTTCCAATAGATGAGCCACTTCCAACAAAAACCGAAATAATGCCATATGTTTTTGTCGGAGATCACGCATTTGCATTGGGCAAACATATGATGAAACCATACTCGGGTGTTTATGAAAAAGGTAATTCAAAACGTATATTTAATTATAGGCTTTCAAGAGCTCGCCGAATTGTTGAGAACGTATTTGGTATAATGTCATCCGTTTTTCGTGTTTTGAGAAAGCCAATTTTATTAAATGAAGACAGAGTTTCAGACATAGCAATGACGTGTGCATTGCTGCACAATTTTTTAAGAAGAAGTAAGTCATCAAGAGCAAGCTATTGTCCCCCAGGAACATTTGATTCTGAACATGAAAATGAAGACCATTCAGGTTCCTGGAGAACAGACCAGAATGATATGACATCATTTTTGTCACTTCGAAGAGTAGCTCGAAAATCTGGACTTGAAGCTCTCCGAATAAGAGATTTATTCGCCCAATACTTCGTGACAAACGGAGCAGTAACTTGGCAGAATAACAAATAATTAAGAATACCATAATAGTATATTATAAAATAGCATAGACATAAAACTAAATATACCTTAGTATAAGGTGTACGGTGAATAGTATTTTTTGTTGTAATGTAAACATTTTATAATTGATTGTAGGATACTAAAAAAGGTTCATATAACAATAGGTCCAAGGTTCACGATACACTCGAATTTCGTATTTTGGGTATTGCAGCTGCTTTTCATTGTCAACCAGTCAACAACAGTATTTTATTTTATATATCTTTTAAGATTATTTTTTTTTTTAGAGATTTTTATGGTTAATATTAAGTTATAAGTTATAACATATTATAACGGAAACTGTACAATTTTTTAATTTTAAACATTAAACATTTTAAGTGAACCCGATTTAAGCCTATTTATGCCTTATTACATTATACCATACTGTTAAATGAATTAGGAACTATAACTAAGGAACTATTTAACTATATAATTATTTGTGATTAGGACTAACCTCTGTATTTTGTGTGACTCGAGGTTGGAAAACTCCATGCAAAAACTTCGCCATTATTTCATAGGCAAACCAGTCGGGCTTATATACGTCAGCTGTGCCTGAACCAGTCTTTTTACTTCCTCTTACTTTTGAAGCCAGTTTCCGGAAAGTGGACATTAACGAATCTCTCTTTTTTTTTAGTTCATTTACAGTACATGATGCATTAATGTTTTCTGAAATCCTTTGCCATGAATCGTTAACATAATTCCTGTTCTTATGTTTTGGGTCTTTTGGGTTCCAAATAGCAGGTTCCTTCTCGTACAACTCCAAGAACTCGATAATGAGATCATTTGACCAATTCATAGTTATTAAGTAAACTTAGTTTGAATAAAAAATTAAATTTATAAAGATTTTCAAATAAAACTTATTTAAAACAATACTAAAAAATAAAAACTCAATAAATTATTTACGAAAACGTGACGAAAAATTGAACAAGCCGCGCCGCGCCGTGAGATTCCAACACACGCGCCGCGCCAATTTTCTTTTGACGCGGGACACAAAAACCGACAATCATCGGGAACGGTCGCGCCGCGCCGTGCCATGCCATGCCGCGCCACGCCCCACCGATCCCACGGCGCGTTCGTTTTACCGCGCTATACCAAGCTACGCGCCGCGCCACGCGCCACGCGCCGTGGGATCGCACCTTAACATAGTTACATATTATGAACTATTACCGTCTATGCGTCTATCAACATAATAAATTAAAAGGCCTTTATTCATCATCTCACAATAGTATTTAATATAATTTTATAAGATAATTTTCTTTTTTCTTTGTTGTATATTTTAGGTCACATTATCACATAATCGGTAAGGGCGTAGGGCCCTTTCAAGATCAAGTGCCCCGGTGCATTGCACCGCCTGCACCGGCGGTTTCTACGGCACTGGTTTGAATATAAGTCCTTTTAGAAGTGTAGATAAAAAAATAACATATCACACGTTCTGTAATGTGTAACTGCCCTTGAATTTGGTAAAAATAGTGACTATCTTCTTTTAAAGTTATAGCATCATTTTTAACTTGCATGTACGGTAGCTAAAGCAACAATAAATTATAAATTAAAAATAAGGCATATATAATTTATATAATATAGAATTTTTAAAAATAGTTATTGGTTTATGGTAATTTGTTAAATTATTAGTTGGTATCTTTTACAGAGTAGGGGCACTTAATTTCACAAATTGAATTTTCGTCAATCAATCCATCTGTAATTAAAAATTACATTTTATATTTTCATAGGTATTAATAGCTTATATTGAATGCATACTGACTGAATGTACATTATATAAACCCCTACAATTTCACCTAAATGATACCATTGTATATTTATTATGTTTAAAATAATTCTAACCTGGAGTAGCCGCTAAATAAAGAATTGTTCTATCAATAAACAAACCGCATTTTTTAATTGTTTTATTAATTTTTTCCTGGAGAGCTTGAACCGCAATTTGTTCGGTGATTTTGCCATACTCTGTGGCGTGAGTAGTCACACTACCATATATTATATCATGTACTGATATCTTACATGATGTATAAGGTCTCATTTTGCATATTTTGCCAAAATTGGAAGCTGTCAATCGCTTTCTTCTTTCTACAAACCATTTTTGGTTATTTGATTGATTCCACGTTTCTAACTCAAATTTTTTTTTAGAATCTTCCGAAAGGGTTATTGAAGAAATGAATTCAGTTTTTTTAACTTCAAATTCTTCGTCTGACATACAATAAAGAGGTTCTGCCAGTCCATAGTGTTCATCAGGTCCTTTTGACACGGGTTTTTTTTTCTTAATATCTTTTTTGATTGAAAAAGAGCTCTTTGATTTTTTAAACTTCTTCTTTTAGCAGCTGTATACTTAAGAAAACGTTTCGCAACATTCCCTGTCAAGTTAAAATAATATTTTTAATGTTTTTAAAGTAATGGAGTTATAATCATATTAATAAATACCTAGACTCTGATTAATTATATTTTTATGAACTGCACGAATAAATTCACCTCCAGAATTAAACGAAACAACCGCTGCATGAACTCTAGTGCTGTACGATTGTTTTTGAGTGAAGTTTATTCGTTTTCCAGCTATATGTTTGTTAATAATGCTATTGAATTGTTCACAATAGTTATTATCAACATCGAATAGTAGACTCCTTGCATTATCTACTACACGACGAAGAATATAGGCAATTTCATTCATTAGACCACAATTTACAATTTCTGGCACTAAATTTACTTCACACTATTTAGGTCCACTGCAAAAATATACTTTACATTTCATATGTTCACCAAATATATGGTAAGGACCATTCGTTATGTCTAAAGACCGGATTTATATGCATTTTAAATTGTAAAATATGCATGCAAACATGCACTAAAAATAAATATGCAGAAAATGAAAAACTAAAATAAAATTTCAATTTTATATTGATTTTTATTGCAGTGATAATTATTTATTAATTTTATTACATTTTCATAAACAAAAGTTAATGTATAATATAGTACAAAATTTACTTTGTTAATTGTAATTAATTTTAAACATTGATATTGTAAAATATTTTATTAAAATTAAATAGTAGATACATTGGTGATATAATGATATAAATAGGAAAAGTACGAACAATTTTATTGAAGGTAGTAAATTATTAATTTGAAAACAATAAGTTATCAAAGTATGTTCCATGTTTATTTCCGAAATTAATTGCGATCTGTAAAGAATGTACTTGTATGATGAAAACTACGTCGACATCAAACTGGTGATTGGAGCATATTTAAATTTGCTATTATATCCAGCGAATAATCTGGAACAGATAACCGTCGAAATTAGCACTGTACCTTGTAATTATTTTGAAATTCTTTAAACCATTAACTTTATTTTATTCAAAACGTTTTACATTTTGTTTTAATTATTGTACTATTTGCACTAGTAGGAAGTTCATTAACAGAGTTTTCCACTTTGTTCTAAAATTTTAACGAGTTCTAAGGGGCAAATTAGAGTTTCAGCTTTTGATACTTCAACGATACATAAATTTGCTTTAATGTAAGTAAGATCATATTTACATTAAATTTATTAAAATTGATTTACAATTTGAATGCATTTTATTATCTTCTAAGTTTCAATCACATTTTGAACTCCTTCAAATGATCTGCGTAAAAGTATACTTCTAGCCAAGACCCAACGGTAATTATTGGCTGCGGGTGGTAAATGTAATTGGCAACATTTCTTATATATGAATTCTTACGGAGCAGAGATATTCTTGAGACGTTAAATATTTGATATATATATTATATAAACGTACCTATGATCTATGTTTTATTTGTATATTTTTACGGTTTGTTAAATATGCAAAATATGCAGATCATGCATTAACGTCAGAATATGCAAAATATGCATAAAATTTTGATATTTAATCAATCAAGTAATGATTTGGACACTCATTGACTGCATGTATATGATGTTGAAAATAACAACATGCATTTTATGCAAAATCCGGTCTTTAGTTATGTCTTTTCGTAAGCCTAAAATATATTTTAAATAAGTACATGTTATTTAAAAAAAAAAATGTTTTGTTAATTGTACCTTCAATTTTTTTATACAGAGACTGATCTAAGTTTTTTCTGTATGCAATTGATTTCGTAATTGCTGTTCGAAATCGAATTATATTCCTTGTAATAAATTTGCGAGTATAACACGGATATAATGTTTTTTTTGTAAGAGCCATTAATTTCTGACCATAATTTCGTAGAATATGGTTCCTACATTCGATTTTTTCTACCAACAGTCGTGGGCCATATGGAAGCAATTCATGTAAACGTTTTGAAACGCTACTATCGCCATCGCCTAAATTAAAAAAAAAAGTATATTGATTGTATATTTGAAACTTGTTTTTTTGAATTTTTACCAATCAATTTATTAAATTTTAATCCATGTAGTGAAACGCTTTTTAAAAACCCTTCCGAAATAGCATCGGCTTCAATGCTAGTGGCACCTTTAGACCAGTTCAAGACGCAGATATGTTCTTCTACACTATTTTCACTATTTTTGGCCCTTTCACATATAACACAATAGCGATTGCGTATCCCAACATACAACACTTTTTTTGATCAATAACCAATAATTGTTGCCTACAAAAAGTTAGTAATCATATATAGATAAGTGTTTTATTGCAAACTAGCACCGGCAGTGGCGCACATTATATATATCTAGGTGTAGCAGTTGCGACACCTATTTTCAAAATGGGTGGGTGGGTAGGTGATCATGTTAGAGAGCGAAAGTTATACTTAATATGGACTTTTATTCTGGATGCATAACAATATATGCAGAATTTTAATATTAGTGTTAAAAATACTTTAGGACATTACATTTGATTAAGTAGTAATTATATAATATAAGGAACAAGCTCAATAACGGTTTAATTTTACTTATTATTATTAATTATTTTTATTTATCATAAAATCATAATATAAAATATAAATCTATAATATATTATTATAAATTTATAACTATGTATTACCTCTAGGCTACAGCTAAAAGTAAAAACCCATCAATGCTGATTGTTGACGATGGTTGAGTGAGTGAGGAGTGAGGACAATAATATAGCAACAAATAGTTTCTGTAATAAGTATATTTTTAGACAAAAATTCCGTGTTTACCGCATTTATTGCCACTTGCCAACAATCATTATCAACCAGTCTATTCTGCACGTTATATTTTCTCATATTGTCATAATAATTAATTCACATGCGTATAATAGTGTTACTATTATATTCCATAGCCATTAACCATACAGGCACAAATCAAAATATTATTCCATAATAGATACCGCCTGCCTAACAGTGTACTGTACTATTTAGCTTAGTAATTTCTAATAGTCTAAGTCTAATACTAATTGTAAATTTGTAACTACGTAAATGTGTATTTGTATTGTGTATTACTTATTATTTAGCTTTTGTGTAAATTAATAAAAAATAATGAATAACCACATAATGTGTAGTTGTGGAAAAAACAAGGGCAAATTAAATGAAACCAATTGGAAGAGGCATAAAGAGGCATGTAATAAAAAAAATATTTATAGTTCTAATATTAAAAAGTTCTTTTTGACTGAAACTTCATCAACTACAGCTGCAAAAGGTAATTTTATTCCTATAATATTTTAGTAAATTAATTATATTTATTGAAATGTATAATAATAATATTGTGATTGGTCGTCTATTGTTATTAGCCATAGTAATAGCATTTATTTTATCAATGGTAATAGTGAATAGGTACCTACTTGAGTACTATTATTTTGTGTTTAACATTTTAAAACCACTATATATTTGTGATAGATTTTTTTTTTATTATAATATGTATTATATTTTTTACTTTATTATTTTATTCACTGATCAACAAATTTTAGGTTAAATCATTTGAAAGATTTCACAAATATTTTATCACATTTTAATTTTATTATAGGTAATTTATAATATTTATTAAAACTGTAGTCTGTAGACATCATAAAATGACAAACTAAATTAAATAATTTAATAAACTTTATAAAAGTAGGTAAAAAAAACAACCTAAAAAATAAATGCTAACCAACATTTTATGTAAAATATGAATTGTTAAATATTCAATCTAGATTAATTTTAGTTATACATTTTCTGTTAATTATTTGTTCAAGTACCAATGTTAAATGAATCGTTAACTCGGTGTATCAATGAAATTAAAAATGATTAACAATTTATGTTACTAATAAGTATTTTATATTAGAAATTCTAAATTATTATATATTTATATAGGTACAATCTTTAATATTGTAATTACTAATTATTATTATTAATTTGATGGCAAACTAATGTTGATACCTATTGTTTTTTATTTTTATTTTAAATGCCAAAATTAATTAGGTATATTATAATATAGGATTTAAAAATTGTATAGAGTTTATTTTTATAAAATATTTAATTTATGTGAAACACAAATAAAAAATAAATTGTCAATTTAAAATATATGATTCCACTTAAAATGAGAAAATATTTTGAAACAAATTATATACTTATGATAAAACAATAGGTATAAAATAATTTAAACAACAATTTAATTAAATAAATAACCTTAACTTAGAAGCATAAGTCACAAACATAAATATAACCAAAAGTCAAAACACACTTTAAAACTGTTAAAACATCAAATATATTATTTTATGTTTTTTTTTATTTGATTATTTAGTTATTTAAAATTGTTTAATTATTATGCCAAATTACAATATATTAGGTAGCTAGGTATTTTATTAGATTTAGATTATTATTCTTAATTCTTCAATCATAGATTTTTTATGTATACAAAATATAATATTGTAGGATGTAGGTATACAATTTTTTTTTTCACAAAATTAAATAAAAAATTTGGAACTATACAAACATGAAATAATCATAAAAATATAATTATTAAATTAAAGTACCTTATTAATATTAATAAGTTTGGAGGTAAATTTTTAATAGAATTTAGAACTATGTTTTTTACTATTTGTTTTTTTTTTTTTATAAAATAACTATTACTTTATTATTATACTAGGGTTACTGAACTGACCAGTGACTATATCTATATGTCTAATACATATTATATATATATATATAAATGTTTTTATAGTTTATTAATATACACAATTATTCTCCCTATAATCTAGATAAAACTACAGAAATAGTACCAGTACAAGGTAAAATTCAAACTGACCTGCCGCAAAATGTAATACCTCAAACAACTCTTATAAATGAATTAAATTTAAAAATTAATCCACTTTCTAATCATGAAATAAAAATTACTGAAAATGTGGACTTATCAAATCAAATTCAAGTCGATGAACATAAAATAATTATACCACAAATATCTCAAACTCTAACTCAGACAAATGAAGATAATATTGATTTTAACATAGACTATGATCCATCAACATTTTCAAACATTCAGGTATTAACGTGGGAAATGAAAAATCATTTAGTAAAATATGGTCTTTGTCAGCCATTACCAGAGGATCTATTAAATGGACAGTATCCTAAAGAAAAATGTGGGAGACATTTTCAATGTCAATGGTACAAGAAAATGCTTCCAGATGGGTCAATAATTAGTAGAGATTGGCTTACTTATTCAATAAAGACAAATCGAGCGTTTTGCTTAGATTGCATTTTATTTTCTGATAAAGGGAATCTGGCTTGGACAAAAGTAGGATTTAATACATGGGTTCATGGTTCAAATAGGATTATTGCTCATGAAACTTCATCCACTCATGTACAAGCTTCAATTAAACGTAAAATCCAACAATCCCATTTACCAATAATACCATCTCTTACCTCAAAAAAAAAAGAACAAGTGTTTATGAATATTGAGGTAGTCAAACAGCTAATAGATATTACAGTTTTTTTGGGAAAACATAATTTAGCGTTTAGAGGGCACCGCGAAAATATGATAAATGAAATGTGTGGAAACTTTAAGGACCTTGCATTATTATTGTCAAAATATTCACCTCACATGGCATGTTATTTCACACAAATTAAATCATCAAGGTTTTCTTATTTATCATGGAGACGTCAAAACTCTCTAATTGATGCAGTTTCTTCTTGTATTACAAACAAAATTGAAAATTTTGTTAAAAATGCTCGTTTATTTAGTATAAGTATTGATGGCACATTTGATGTTTCGAGGAAAGAGCAAATATCTTTTGTTATACGTTATATAAACGAAGAAGAGTTTAAAATAGAAGAGAGACTATTAGTTCTAAGAGAAAGTTCTTCAACTCAAGGATGTGATTTAGCAAATATATTTTTTGAAGTTTGTAACAAACATCAAATTGACTGGAAAAAATATTTAATCGGCCAATCGTATGATGGTGCCTCTAATATGAGAGGTCAATATAATGGCCTTCAAGCTATCATTAAAAAAGAAAATTCACAAGCAACATATGTATGGTGTTGTGCACACAGACCTAATCTAGTAATAACAGATGCAGTATGTTGTAATCTTAATGCTATGGATTTATTTGGAAATGTAGAGAAAATTTTTGATTTTATTTGTTCTAGCAAAAAAAGAGTGGCATTATTTGAGGAAAAACAAAAACATATGTATAAAAATAAAAGAATAAGAAGAGTTAAACGTGTTACTACTACACGTTGGATGTCCCATAAGTATGCTTTGGACGTTGTATTAGAAACATTTGATGCTCTAATTATAACATTAGAAGAAATTCGTGGACAAGAAGGTCAACATGATCGACGAGCTGGATCTGATGCTGGTGGTTTATTAAATTACTTTTCTACCAAACGATTTCTTCTCACAGCTTTCTTATTTAAAAGCATTTTTGATATCATTGAACCAACATCATTAATTCTACAAAGCCCCGATATGGATATTTTAGCAGCAGTTTTATTAATTGAAAAAAACATTCAGCAAATTAATAAATTACGTTCAGATGAATCGTTTGAAGAGTTTTTAATAGAAACAAATAATTTTGAAAAATCTTTGACTAATGTAGAGTCATTTAATGATGATATAAAACGCATAAGGAAAAAGAAGAAAATGCAAGGAGAAAATGCAACTGACGATCCCATAACAGATCCTTTAAGATTCTTTAAAACAGCAACATTCTATACAGCAATTGATTGTACAGTAACACAACTAAAAGAACGGTTTTTGGGAAATAATAAGTCAAAAAATGACCAAACAATGGGATTACTTAAAGATATATCTTTACTATCAAGGAAGCGAATCAAAGAAGTTCAAAATAAACATACATCATTACCTGAAGACGCATTTACTGTATTATGTGATATATATAAATCATTTGTTGACAAAGATTCAATATGCAAAGAATATATTCAATTTTGTTCTATCATTGACCAATTAGAATTAACTAATAATCTACCATCTAATTTACATAATCAAGAGAACAACAACGCTAATTTAATAGATGAAAATACATCTTCTGAATCTGAATGCGTTGAATCAGAACCTGAAGAACAATATACCCGTGAACCAACGTCTCCTACTGATTCTAAAATAACCAAAAATCATGCATCATTGCTTCCAATTTTTAAGTAAGAAGTTAAAAGTATACCTAGTTAATATTATTAATTAAAATTCATATTGTTATATAAACGAGTAAGCATTAATGGTTTTATTTTCTTATAGGATATTTTGTACAAATGGTATGAAACCTATATTTCCAAATTTGTATATGGGTTTCAAAATTGCACTTACTTTGCCAGTTGGAAGTGTACAAACAGAAAGATCTTTTTCAAAATTGAAAATAATAAAAAATAGACTTCGATCAACAATGGCTAATGACCGATTAGAGTCATTGATGATTATATCATGTGAACACGATATAGATGTAGATTATGATTATGTTATTAATAAATTTAAACAATCAAGCCCTCTTTTAATGACATCACTTACACTATGAATGTATATAAAAATATTACTTCTATATTGAAAGTTTAATTTTGTATTTTTCTGTTTCTTATAATATAAAAAATGTTTGTATTGTATATTATATTTGTACTTTTATATTGAAGAGGTTTTTTTTGTATGTTTTATTACTTATTGAAGTAATAAGTCTCTTTATAAATATATATATATATATATTTTTTTTTTTATAGGTATACAAATATTTTGTACTTTACGATTACAATAACCTACCTGTATTAATAAATTTATTGTAGAAAATTAAGTAGGTATTAATTTAATTGGTAAAAATGTGGGTGGGTGGGTAAAAATTTGTATTCGCGACATGTAATAATAAATCCATGTGCGCCACTGAGCACCGGTGAAACTCGCTGTAAGTGAATACCCTAGGTCGGTGAAACTCGCTGTAAGTGAATACCCTAGGTCGGT
>NW_020271209.1:0-861 GCF_002803265.2 Melanaphis sacchari | reverse complement strand
CCCTAGGTCGGTAAAACTCGCTATATGTGAATATCCTAGGTAGCTGAAAATCGTTTGAAGTGAATTTCCTAGGTCGGAGACAGGACTTAAGAATACCGTAGTTAGAAAAGTATAGTAGGCGAAACCATTGATAACGATGTTTGAGACGTTGGTACCTCTGATTTGGTGGTTTTACACTTTGGCGGTGTCGTTTTAAACGCGTAAAAAATAATCTTATAATATAATAAAAGTATATAAAAGTCCAATTCGAACGTTTAGTGGTGGGTTATTTCATTAAATTTACAGGTGTAATACACCTTGTCCCGTAGCTTGCCCTGTGCTTTTGTGCATGGAAAATAAATAAATACATTCCGAAAAAGTAATTAAGTGTCTAGTTATCAGTCATCGTCCAGTGAATACCGATTACTGACAGGGCAATCCGCCTGCGGCGGATTGTCATACCTCCTGACGTCGAAGGCGTTGTGCCGTTTAGTACGCAAAAAAGTTTAAGTCGAATCGAGCGATCGATTTCTCAAGCGATCACCATTGAAAATCCATTTAAACGCGTTTGAACCTCCCAGGTAGGCGATCGCGGACGATGTGAGCGCAAAGTGGAGATTTTAAACGTATTAATGAAAATACATGTCAAACGTTAGCGAGTCGTGGTAAATAGTGAGTCGAAGATAAAAACTATAAATATTTCATATGATAACAGAAATTATACCACCAATCACAAAATTTAAAAACTGAATACTTGGTCAAGACGAAGCACGATTAGAACGTGTTGACCGCCTACCAACGGAAAACCTCGTCCCGGCTCACGAAAACGGCATGGAGGTCTAGGTATAGCACACATGCAACTGAACGAAGCAAGCATACCGC
>NW_020271208.1:12539-12719 GCF_002803265.2 Melanaphis sacchari | reverse complement strand
AAATACACGTGTTATATTAAATACACGTGTAATATTAAATACACGTGAAACATTAAATACACGGATCAATACACGGGTTTCATAATTACACGTGTACCCGTGCATTTAAGTACACGTGAAATCGTAAGCCCTAGTCCATAGACGAAACTACCGATGCTACCGGACGATATATTGCAAATG
>NW_020271208.1:0-7539 GCF_002803265.2 Melanaphis sacchari | reverse complement strand
GTTATATACTCTTTCGGTTAAGGCCAAAAGGTATATGTATGTTGTAAAAGAGTTCGTTCACTTACGGGTTGTATTCAAAACACTACACAAAATCTGTTTAACTTTAAGAAATTATTTTATTAATAATTTTATTATAAGAATATTTTAACAACACAGTATTATGCGAATCGGCTACTTATTCACGACTAACTCTTGCTTATTCTACGTTCTTGTTTTAGCGACGCAGTCGCTTGCAAAAAAAAATACACATATTGCTTACACTACTATATTATTATATAATATGCTTATATGCTTACTAATCTAAAGTGTATATGCAAGGGTTCCTAACACATGTGTATAATTCCGAAACCTCGTCTTAAAGATTTTTGGTCAAAAAAAACATTTATACATAGTTCATTTGCATCAAAAATAATGTCAAGAGATAGATTTTTGTCAATTTTTTCGATGTTACATTTAAATAACAATTCTAATTATATCTCAAGAGGAAATAATAATTATGACCCTTTATTCAAAATACGTCCTTATGTTGATTTTATAAATAAGAAAATGAGTGAAACTTATCAACCAGGCAAAAATTTAACAATAGATGAAGGAGTTTGTCCATTTAGAGGTTGAGTTCATTTTAAAGTATACATGAAAAATAAACCTAACAAATATGGAATGAAATTATATATTTTATCTGATCCTTTGAATGGCTATACATTAAAATTTGAAATTTATCCTGGTAAAAATGATACAGACAATTCAATTACTGCATTATTTGATAGACTTTTATCTGAATATTATTATAAAGACCATACAGTTTATATGGATAGATTCTACACCAGTCCGACAGTTTTAAAATCATTATGGGAAAAAAAATACTAATGGCGTTGGGACAGTTTTGTCAAATCGTCGAGGATTGCCTAAAGCAATTGTAAAAGAAAAATTTAAAAAAGGAGAAATGACATTTTCTAGACAAGGACCGCTAATTTGCATAAAATGGAAGGATACACGAGATGTATTAATGTTATAAACTGTTTATAATGCTGATATGACACCCGTGACAGTAAGATCTAAAATAGGTCCGGTTGAAAAGTTTAAACCAATAGCAATTGTCGATTATAATTTGAATAAAACTGGTGTTAATCATGGCGAAGGTTAGGTTTATAAAATATTAAATAATAAATAATAAATATTAATAATATTTTTTTTATGTTTATGTTTAATATTATTTAATATTAAATAATATTAAGTAATAATATTACTTAATTATAATAAAAATTCGAATTATATTAAACATAAACATAAAAAAACAAGACACAAAGTTTCAACAAAATCCAAAAATTGGTAACTGTGATAGTGTATACTATACTGTATCACTGTAACACACAAATAAACTATACAGTAGGTACTGAAGCTATGATATAATAGTATTGTTGTTGTCGGCAATCGGCATTATCACAATTTTCCCATTTTACTTTTAGCCATTAGCCAATATCGAAATACAAGAACATAAAATAATATTTATAGTATGTTAATATAACTATAATACCAGTTTGATAACTGTAAACTGTTTCAGATAAGAAATTCGTTGTAGATCATATTTTTTTTCTAAATCGGGCCTCAAAATAAATACACGAAAAGAAGGTATTCGGTTCTAAATACAGATTTCTTTGATACCAGTTAATGAAATGTTATTCATTTCCAGATCTGATTTAAACGTATAATTGTCTTGGTTTCTTAATTCATTATTATTTTGTACAGTTTCAAAATTACATTCAATTTTAGAACATTTGCAAAATCTGCATGGATATATTGCCATAAATAATTCCGTAAACTCTAAAATTGAATGTAAACCTAAATTGTCACCAATAATTTAAGCCAAAATAAAATACACAAGTTGATTTTTATTATCTATTATTGAATTTATGCCTTCATTTTCTAAAGAAGTAATATCTAAAATTAATTGTTTAAATGTCATATTATTTCCAAATTGTTTTCGATCTAATGAATTAAATAATAATGCCAGAAAAATATTATTTAATGATGAACTAAATTCTGGTGGAAAACATGGAGTGAAAGATATATATATAGCTCCTAACTTTTTTAGACCTGCATGTGACCCCAAAGGGTTATTAGTTTCATAGTCATCAAAATACAAAAAATATGGTAAAATTATTTTATTGGGCTGATTTATTATTTTTTTTTTGCCAAACTTCACTTTGAACAAAACTACTGATTATATATTTTTTATTAGAGTAAAGTTCATCTAAGTAATTTGTAACTATTTTTTTTTTTTTTTTTTTTTTTTTAATTAGTTCGTGTTAAGACGTCGTACAGTACACACGTTAATTGCCTCTCGTTCCGCTTTATCAGCTCCCGATAGCGTGTGTATTGTTCGTCGTGTCCAGCTCGTCGCGGTATTCGTACCGTTGGTAATGTATAAATTATCTAAACATTACCAAAGGCCAACCCATAATTTTCCTTATCTACATCATTATGAGTTACTCTAATCGCCCACCGACTCCTACCACCAAATATCCCAAACGGTCAAAAAATAAACATTTAACAGATAAAACTATTCCACCGTTTATTATCACCAAAACACTAATAGACTAAACGGGTGTCAATAGCCCCTCGGACTTCTCTGACAACGAAAACGCTGGCAAACAGTCCAATCAAATATTTCAAAGCGCTCAAGATCTCCCAACAGCTCTTCTCCTACCACAAAAAAACCTGACAAAAATATTTTTATTTCGGCTAACCGTTTTTCTCCGATTGCTCCTTCTGACGAAATTCAACCTATGGAAACATCAAGTACCAATACAAACCCTGTAATCAATGACAATGAAAATAAAACATCAAAGCCACCTCCTATCTTTATTCAAGAACAGATAAACTACAACAATTTCTGTCAAAAAATAAAAGAATTAACTGATGCAACCGGCTTCGATTGTAAAAGCTCTACCAAAGGTCTTAAACTCCAAACGTACAGTCCTGTCTCCTATAGATCAGTCGTATCTTACCTCAAAAATAATAACGTCTCCTTTCATTCATTTCAACTAAAAGAGGAGAAAGCATATCGCGTCGTAATACGAAACATGCATCATACGACTGACACCTCTCTTATTAAACAAGAACTCTTAAATAAGGGATTCGTCACCAGAAGCATAACGCCTGTTACAAACAAGCTAACCAATATTCCCCTACCGATATTCTTTATTGATTTAGAACCGAGTCCAACAAACTCTGATATTTTCAAACTAACTTCATTATGTTATACAAAAATTAAAGTTGAAACTCCCCACCCAAAAAAAGAAATACCGCAGTGTCACCGATGCCAAACGTACGGCCACACTCGTGGCTACTGTAATCACTCTCCTCGTTGTGTACGATGTGGTGATCAACATGAGTCAACTGAATGCACCAAAGATCGCAGCTCTCCTGCCAAATGCACTTTATGTAGTGGTAATCACCCGGCTAACTTTAGGGGCTGCCAATTGCACCTAAATCTTAAAAAAAATTATCAGAAAACCCTTCAAAAAAAATTTGGAATAAAAGTTCTTTCCCACGTCAATCAACTGTAAAAAATACCTATGAATCTACACACCAAGCTTACTCACAAAATTTCCCTCCATTAAATCAAGATTCTTCTTCTCACAGTCATGATAACAACTCAAAAGATAATCAAAATGAAAATATCTCTGCACAACTATCATCATTTATTAATGAATTTAAAGCATGAATAAACCCTCTAATATCACTCCTAACCACAGTCATTGATAAACTTATTAAAAATGCCAACAAATAATTTGCAAACACTCTCCATATTGTTATGGAATGCAAACGGCATCTCACAACATTTAAATGAACTACAATTGGTCCTCGGTGAAAAAAAAGTCGAAATTGCACTTATAACGGAAACTCACTTAACTAAAACTTCATCATTCAAGCTATTTGAATACGATATTATCAGAGCTGACCACCCAGATGGTACTGCACACAGAGGCGCTGCTCTCCTAATCTCAAACAAAATCGACCATCTCCCTCTTCCTCCATACTTGTCTCCAAACATTCAAGCAGCTAGCACATCAATAAAAATTAACTCTTTAACTATCTCCATTTCCTCTTGCTATTTCCCGCCTGGAAGACCCCTCCCTTTGGCCGAACTGAGTAACCTTTCTCAAACTCTAAGCTTCACTCATGTTATTGGTGCTGACTTCAACGCTAAATACCATACATGGAGCCGCACCACCAACACTAGAGGTCGTGCTCTAAACAACTTCATCTCGCTCAACCACCTCAAGGTAATAGCGCCGCACTCTCCAACCTATTGGCCATCGCATGGCAACCAACACCCCGACACCCTTGACTTTTTTATCACCAATCTACCAAACCGCTTTTCCACTGAACTTGTAAAGCTAAACGATCCAGCTTCTGATCAAACACCTATATTACTCCTCATTGGTGCTCAACCCACTTAGAAGCAAAACAGATCAACCATTACTCCAGGTACTACAAATTGGAACAAATTTAGAGTTTTCATCTCAAACAAAATAACTCTTAATACCAAATTAAAATCATCTTCCGATGTCGACCAAGCAATCACCCAACTTTCGGATCTCATTCAAACAGCAGCCAAGGACTCATCTACCCTTCGCGCACCCTATTCTCAAACACCCAACTTATCACCGGAACTAAGACAACTTATTGTTGAAAAACGCAGAGCCAGATCTAAATGGCAACAAACTCACTACCCTGCAGACAAGACAAAGTACAATTATCTTTCCAATAAACTTAAGTCCCTACTTAGAACTCACAAAGCCAATCTTTACAAAAATCACTTACAAAACCTCTCTCTTACAAATGGATCTCTCTGGCGCAAAACTAAGTCAATACTACGAATTAAGGACTCTCATCCGCCTCTTCGCCGTGCAGACAACTCACTTGCTTCTACAGACAAGGAAAAAGCAGATATTCTCGCTGAAGAATTATCGGGCGTTTTTAAACCACATCTTATTCCTACGCCAGCACCACACATGTCGTCTGTCATGGAGTCTCTTCAGTCTACTTTACCTATGGCCCTACCTACAAAACCTACTTCCCTAGCGGAAATAGTGGGTGTTATTAAAAAACTGGCAAACAACAAATCCCCAGGCCATGACCTCATTTCTAACAAAGTAGTCAAAAATCTACCTATGAAATCAATCGTTCATCTTGCTCATATCTATAATGCAGCCCTTCGGTTATCTTATTTCCCAACTACCTGGAAAGCATCTGTTATTGTCACAGTACTCAAACTTGGCAAGCCTCCAGAAAACCCCTCCTCGTACAGGCCCATCAGCTCACTACCAGTTCTGGGTAAAATCCTTGAAAAAATCATTCTCAAGCGAATCACCACCATTGCACAATCAAAAAACGGCATTCCAAACTTCCAGTTCGGCTTTCGTGCTCACCATGCCACAACTCATCAACTCCACAGGGTTGCGGACACTATCTCCGCAGCACTCGAAATCAAAAAATACTGCGCCGGTGTTTTTCTGGACGTCGCGAAAGCATTTGATACCGTCTGGCATGACGGTCTCCTTTTCATATTAAAAAATATTTTTCCAGCCCCTTTATACCTAATACTTAAATCCTATCTTGCCAACCGCTCTTTTAATGTCCGACATAATTTACAACACTCAAAACAATATCCTATATATGCTGGTGTCCCTCAAGGCAGCGATATTGCTCCTTTCTTATACACCATATATGCATCGGACCTGCCCACAACTGAAAATACCTTAGTTGGAACATATGCTGATGATACTGCCCTATTATCAGTTTCTTCTGACCATACCACCGCATCTCATCAACTTCAAACTCACCTAAATACTCTCTCACAGTGGTTCACCAATTGGAAAATAAAAATTAATGAATCCAAGTCCTCTTTTGTGACTTTCTCACTCAGACCTCTAAACTGCCCTGCAGTAACAATCAACAACATAGTCATTCCTCATTCAACAGAAGTTAAATATCTGGGTCTTACATTCGACAGACGCCTTACCTGGTCTCTCCATCTTAAAGATAAGCGTAAGAGACTTAACTCTAGACTTCACCTGCTAAGGCCACTACTTCGTTCGAACCTTACCTTATCCATCAAAATCATTCTTTATAAAGCTCTTCTTCAACCAATATGGACATACGGCATTGTAATCTGGGGTTCCGCTAAGAACTCAAACAAGAGAACCATACAAGCGTTTCAAAACATCACTCTTCGCTTAATCACTGGTGCACCCTGGTTCGTCTCGAACGAGACCATAAACTCCGACCTCAAGTTACCATCCATCGACCATACAGCTGCTGTCTACTACAAACGCTTCCACGCCAAACTCCAAGCTATTCCTAATCAACTAATCAATGAATTAGCTTCACTCACACTTCCAGGCAATCCAACCAGACGTCTGAAAAGGAAATGGTGCCGTGATATGATAACTTAAGTTTAAAACTTATATATATTAGAGGTGTCACAAATGTGTGACACCCTCCTCATGTAATTATTCTTGTTATATGTCTGTAAATTGTTATTACTTTTACTTAATGTACTTTGTGTAGATTGTAACTCTTCTTATAAAGCCAAATTAAAAAAAAAAAAAAAAAACTATTTTAAAAACATACTTTTGTTCAAAAAATAATTTAAATAATTTATTTAAAGGTATATAATAAGTATTAACATTTACAGCTTTTAATACTTTGTTAATATGTTATACCTCATCTATAAATATAGTTCCAATTGGAATTTCTTTAGGTCTAATTAAAACACCCATATCTTCTAATATATTTAATCTCATATATTCAAATTTTAAATTATTGTTAAATTATACAGATAATATACAGAAGCTAAAAGTAAAAATAATAAGATCGGATACATGTAATAATATAATAATTTGTATATTGATATGAATAACTATAGTGATCCGAGGCGTAATATAAAGCAACGACTAATCGTCCTACAGTTTACTCCATAGAATGAATATGCTATAGAAATATAAAATGCCTATTCAGCGTCTGCTGTACTACTGTGTGAATAATTTGTTTATATTTTACATAATACAGAGTGTGTTGTTTACATTCAACAATTATTGAATTGATTATTTATAGCATCAAACATTGATGATATATTCGATATAGAATCACTATCACAGTTACATTTTTCAAGGTTTACAAGAACGTCATTTTTTTTAAATAAATATTCATATAACTTTCATTCATTAAATGTATATCATTAATTAAAGATTGAACTTTATTTCTTAGTCTTACTGACTCGTTATACCATTTTGATACAAATTTGATTGTTTCAAAAGACACTTTTTTTTTTTAAATTGATCTAAAAAATTTTCAGTGCCTTGATCCAAATCTTTTTTATTGATACTTGAGTGAATATTACATTCATCAAATTCAGTGAAAATTTTAACATTATGTTCTTCAACTTTAGAACTTACAGAAATATCATAGTGACTTTTCATAAGATTCCCATATGAGTTCAAAGAACCAAATATTCTATTACATAATGGT
>NW_020271207.1:0-10550 GCF_002803265.2 Melanaphis sacchari | reverse complement strand
TGCCAGCTACGGCTGCTGGCTTAAGTACATTTATTTATTTGTGCGGAACTTGCTCTTGACACCTCGGATGCTATTAATAAATTTTTGATCGGTCATTTACTGTTTGTCACACATTTTTCAAATAATCACACCTTATTAATCCATAGTCCACCAGTCAAAGACAGTTGCGATACCGCTTTACGAGATACCACATTTATTATCGGTATAATTGCTTATTCTAAAAATTTTCTTCACATAAGGTGAACTGATTGCGAGTGAACAGTTGTGAGAGTGTTCCCGCTTTTGTACCCAGGCGATAAAAATCTGCATCCACAACTTGTAACACCTTAGCCATTAATGTGCGGGCATCAATTTTACTTCGATCGACTTCGGGAATTTTAATTTTGACAGTTTGTCCAATTAGTACAATTGGCATTTTCTTGTTTGACATTTGCAACATTTGTCTTGCTTGTTTCTGTAGGCCGATGAGTGATTCTTCTCGATGTTGCTTAATTTTTTGTGTCCGTGCTGGTATTTCATTTTCTACGTCCCTTGTTTCTACATATTGAGTTTCTCCTTGTGTCTCTACAACGTCATCGATTTCAACTTCTTCATCTATCTCACCAACTTCAACTATATTTGCCTTTGGTTCGGTAAGTGCTGCCTCTAAATCCTCTTCTGTTTGCAGTCCTGGTAGTACATTTTTTGGAATAATTGAATTTGCTAATCCCATTTTCATTTTATTCCCAAACATTGCTTCATATGGGGAGCGTTTGATTCCTGAAAATGTGGTAATTAAGTGTATACTTTATTTAAAACTTTAATTTTACTATCAGATTATTACATTTTACGTGATTTCGTAAATGTTTAAATTTCAAACGCTCATAAAAATTTCCAAGGCTGGGCATTAACAAGTTAATAAGTTAAAAATTAAGTTAGTCAATAAGTCAGTTTTTAGGCACTTTAACTATTATCTGGATGACTATTGTTTTTTTTTTTTTTTTGTTAGAAATGAAAAAAATTAAATGAAACACATACTATATAGAAATACTGTATCTTGTATGAAGTACAAGCATTATAGTATATAATTTATTTGTTTATTGATAAGAAATAAAATATGCCAACAAATAAAAAAAAGTTACTTTTTTTTAACTTCAAAAAAGTTTTAAAAAATGTCTATTACTTAACTGAGATAACCAAAAATTGTATTAACTTTTAACTTTTAACTTTATCTTATTGATGCATATTAAGTTAACTTAACTGAGTTAAAAAAAATCATTAACTTGACCAGCCTTGAAAATTTCTGATTTTAGTTCGGTAGAGTTTTTTTTACAGATATTCGATGAAAAACTTATGGAAAATCTGGTACCAAATTTTCAAAACTTAGTTATAAAAGAAAACAATTTTACGATTTTTCAACCACAAAATTACTTGCAAATTTTCGCAATTTTGACATATTTCGTATAAATTCGAACTTTAAGCACTTATAAAAAAAATTGTAATTTTCCATCGGAAACCACCCCCAAAGTTTGAAATTGAAGCATTATTTCGACTAGTTATGCTGTACACAGACACACAAAAAAAAACACATCATTGTAAAATCAATACATTCATCACTCCGTTCATAATCTAAAACTTATTAGTTTTATCTTGTAAAATACCAATTTCAATACAATACGTACCAGAATGAAAAGCTCCGTTCTTCATAGCTTGTACGAATCTTAAGGACTCTGACCATTTCGTTGTTTTATTTGTCTCCATCCACGTCGCAATCATACTTTCTATATCCTGATTGGCACGCTCCACAGAACCTTGAGACTGACTGTGGCGAGCTTTTCCGTGAACTATTTTCACTTCAGACCACAAACTACACAAATTTGTAATAACAGCATTTACGAATTCTCTCCCATTATCTGAGTGGAGTATATTTGGTGCACCGAAAAGAGTGAAAATATCGAGTAAGTTATACGCAACTTCTTCAGCCCGTTTAAATTTAAGTGGTCGTAAAATAACAAATTTAGTCAAGTGATCTTGATAGACCATTATAAATTTATAATTGTTATCAGGATTTGCCTGCATATCAATCAGGTCTACTTGGCAGCGCGAATTCATTTCGGTATGTATAATAGGTTTAACAGTTAGACCTTTTTTGGGCATACTGTGTTTTTTTTGACATGGCTCACATAGTTTTAAATAAATATTTATAGCCTCAATATTAACATTTTTGTATTTACTATTAACAGCATACACAATACGATTTCTACCTCCGTGACCTGTTGCAATATGTGCTTCATGAATAATTTCATACAAATCATCATAGCGAACATAGTAACGCATTTCTTCGGAGGCACCATTCATCGGAACAATCAGTTTTTCTTCTCCGCCAATATTAACAATATCAAACCGTTTAAGTCGTCGATAGTGAATTGATTTTTTAACTTTGACCAATTTTGATTCTTTCACTTCGTTCAATAATACATTATACTTTTCATTAGTTATGTATAGAGTGTTTTTATTATTTTTTGCTTCAACAACACCATTTAAAAGTTCATAAAACCGTATTTTAAGTGACATATTGAAAATCGTATACTTTTCGCGACAATTGTAAAACGAATACTGCACACAATATTATTTTCAATATGCCTATTCAATCGATAATCAATCTATTATCAAACCTGTTCCGTATCATAAACTAAATTGTATTGTATGTGCAACATAGTATAAAGTAGAAACAACTTTTATCATATACCTAGAGTACCTTTTTGGCTAATTTATTGATTGTATTGTGATTCTATTGATAGTGATTTGATTGTATGAGTAGGTACACGTGTCAAGGTCTTCCAGTATCATGATGTATATGAAAATCGAAATGAAAATTCCCAAAATTCATACTTAAATAATAATAATTATGATAGTCAAGATAAAACCCGATCGCAATTTAGTTGTCATAATATATATTATAAAAATAAAATAACTTTGGTAAAAATGCCGATCCAAAAATTTATTATGCAACTCGAGATGTCACAGCAGTCAAGCCTGCACAAATAAATAATTTAATAATACAATTAATTTAATTATAATACAAATAATATACTAGCAATAAATGTACTTAGTAAATTTAATTTGTCATTTTTTGCATTAATACTTAATAATAATAATAATATAATATACTAACTTACTAATATATTAGTCATTGATATAGTACCTACCTAATATACTTAAATAATAATAATAATTAATAACTTTGGTAAAAATGTTTGGACTTTACTAACATGTGTTTTATCCTAGATTTACCAAATCTGTTTGTAAAAGTCCGAACTACAAAATCATTCGGGTTTGACCAAACGATGTAGTACATCCTAGGTTTTACCGAAATCAATTGGTAAATGTCCGAAATTCGGACATTTACCAACAGTAGTCGGCGAAACCTAGGATTTACCGGTAAATTTGGTTTAACCGGTATTCGTACTTTAACCGTAACATATATATACCTGCATTTATTATCATTCTGCATACCCAGTGAAAAATTCCTGCATACACCTATAATATAATATACATGCTCGTGTTGAGAAATAGGAAGTGGGTACACGCATAAGCGCCAACTACTCGGGGGCAATTGCCTCCGTACTTTGATTTTAACGGAGGCATCGACCCCATTTTTTGATTTGAAAGGGCGGTAAAACGTAAAAACAGCTCTTCGTTTTTCTGTAAAAGAATTATTTGGTCAAAAGTGCCATGACGCAGACCAGGTAAAATGATCTGACACTTCTAAATTGTCATAACACAGTAGTAGCAGAATCTTTAGACCTAAGCCAAATAGGAAATATGTTCATAAATAAGTGCATGACAAGAAGAAATACTTTTAAATTGAAATAAATATAATTTTAGATAATAATAATTTCATCAATAAAATGTAATGTACCGAATGTAATTAAGTAAGAAGAAAAAATTGTATTTTCATGTAATTTTTATTTTATTTTTTTATTTATATCTGAAGCCAGTAAAGAGAATTATAATTATATTCATGAACAGTAGTATATTTATTTAATTTGCCTAAAATAAAAAAATAGCACTAAATTTGTGCTAAAATATAAAAGTCAGCGCCTATGGGTACAGGCCATGTACCCTCCACTACATATATGTAAACAATAATAATCATAAAAATAATAATAAACAATAATTTAATAATAAACAACAATAATTTGGCAAACTGACTAATAGATGTATATTAACAGGATATGACAGGAATTAACTTGTCTACACTAGTTTTAATATAATATTCCAAATAAATCAAAAATGTAGGTAATAGTTTCATTCTTATTCGAATTATTTCATGTAGTGTTGACATTTGGTCTTGATATTGTTTTGTAATTATTTTTTTGGTTTAACTATTTAAATATATAAAAAAATATGAACCGTAGAACAAGTAATATATGGTCACATTTTACGGCGATTGAAAATACTACATTTGCCAAGTGTAATATTTGTAAAAAAAAATATTCATACAAATCAAGTGTAACAAATTTAAAGACTCACATGAATTCCAGTCATTGGATACAAATTTATTCATCAAAAGAGGTATAAATAGAGGGATATAATATAATATGATATAATTATGTTAGGGAAAATACACATTTTTTAAATAAACAGCAATTTTATTTAATTAAAAAAAATACTTAAAAATAAAAAGTAAATAGGATTTAATTTAATTTATTTAAAACATTTTTCCCCAGTCAAATTTGGTTAATGAAGAAATCGAAGATAATCCCGGTCAAATAAATGAAATAAGTATAGATCAGATTCCCTCAACTTCTCATGATATTCCAGCTCCACTACCTCTTACTCAAATAACACCAGTTCAAAACGCAACACTCAGTAAAAATTTAAATGTTCATAAAAGAAAACAAACCCAAATGTCGGCATACACTCCAAGAAAAATGACATTTGATGTGCAACAAAAAATTGATAATGCTCTTTTGAAAATGTTCACTAAAGATTTGTAACCCTTTAAAATTGTTGAAGATGAAGGTTTTAAAAATTTTGTACATTTATTAAATCCTTCTTATAAAATACCAAATCGCCATACATTATCAAAAGTTAGTATACCTGCCCTGTATCAAAAATGCCTTATTGAAACTAAAGAAATGATTGCGACTGAAGCTATAAGCGGTTGTATAACAACTGACTGTTGGACGTCACAAAACAATGCTGGTTATATCGCAATAACATTTCATTTTATAGACAATAATTTTCTTTTAAAATCTGTTTTGTTAAGCTGTCATAAGTTTTCGGACAGTCATACTAGTCAAAATTTAAGTCAGAAAATTAAATCAATAATTCAAGAATGGAATTTAGAAAACAAAATCATTTTTGCTGTTTCGGACAATGCAAGTAACATACAATTGGCTTTAAAAATATTGCAAATAAAACATTTTGGATGTTTCGCACATACACTTAATTTAATAGTTCAAGGAGCCTTAGCATTAGAATCAGATCTTCTTGATAAAATTAAAACTATAGTAACTTTTTTCCTCAAAAGTACATCAGCTAACAAAAAATTTCAAATTTATCAAACAAGTAATGGAGTTAAGGTACCTGTTCGATCCGTTTGTCCATTGTACCCACTTCACGTTGCCCCGGGTCTTGGACATATGATCCACGACCGCGCTCGGTCACTCTTAATGTTGGTGACACTGTTGCGCCCGCCGCCCTGGTCCGGGTAATGATGCGGACGCCGCCGCCAACGGCTCTTTTGTTCGTTCGTGCTGCTCCGTTGTCCGTTATTCACGTGCTCTCGTCCTTTTGCAAATCGCATAATTTGTTGTGCTCCCAATATTAATGGTGATTACATGCTCCGATCTCACCGTTCGCTCGTGCTCAGCCATTTAATCTTGTATACGTGTACGTGATCCGTATTCGCGTGTACTGCAGTTCGGCGCTCTCCGACATCCACGTGGTTCCAGCTCCGGAGTTTTCCACAGTCCAATAAGGAAGGCAGACCAACTTCCGTTCGTTGAAGATCGTCATCGAAGCCAGCTCTCTTCAGGGTGGTGTTCCCCATTCCCCCCATATATATACATTGTTAATGGTGCTCTCCTTATATTATTTGTTGTAATATATATATATTCCGTTTAATTATTATTATTTGTTCACTTAATTAATTACTTCGTAAGCTCCCCCCATCACTTCCAAGGTTCCGGAGGACCGTGTGATCAGTGACAACCTCGATAGGTGTTAGAGAGGCTCACTGACGCAACAGTACCAATAAAGCTATTACAAGATGTAAGTACCCGTTGGAATTCTTCATTGTACATGCTCGACCGTTTCGTTGTACTTGAAGATTGTATTCGGGGAACTCTTGGACTTCTTGACAACTCACCACCAGGATTAACTTCAAGCGAGTGGAAAATAATTAAAGAGCTTGTCTTAGTTTTACGCCCGTTTGAAGAAGCAACTAAAGCTGTCAGTGGTAATAATTATATAACAGCTTCTATGGTTATTGTAATAGCACAAGGGCTTATAAATGTTTGTGATCAACTATTAAAACAAAATTATACCTCAAGGACCAACGCAGTAATAAATAAACTTTTAAATGGCATGAAAGAGAGAAATCGGTGGGGAAATATTGAGAATAGCAAGACTTTAGCTCGTTGTACGTTTCTCGATCCCCGGTTTAAAGATGTTCCATTAAGTCAATCAATACAGCAGTCAACTAAAACTGACATCATCCAATTAACTGCAGCCATCATATCAAGCGAATCATTAGAAGAGCAACAAATTCCAAATACGTCGACAGCAACAGAAACAGCAACTGAAAATAAAAGTGGTTTTTCAATTTGGTGTACTATAGATACTCAAGTGGCCCAAATGAAACCTACTGGCACTAATACATCTAGATCAAAAATAGAAGTGCAACGCTATTTGGAAGACTCTCTACAGCAAAGAAATACTGATGCTTTAAAATGGTGGCAAGAAAATAAACATAACTATCCATATTTGAGCCAGTTAGCAAGAAAACATCTTTGTTGTCCAGGAACGTCGGTGCCTTCGGAACGTATCTTCTCACAAGCAGGGCTACTGATTAGTGACCGCCGCAGTAGATTAAGTAGTAAAAAAGTAGAAATGCTACTTTTTTTAAATCAAAATATGTAGTTGATTTTTTTCTATCTATAAAAAATGTAAATCATAGATACAAATAAGCCATTAATATCAAATATCATAAAAATTAATAATTTTCATGTCACTACTTTAAATAATTAAGAAATATTTTACATTTAAAATTTCACAGAAAAAAGTTAACACGTTTTTTTATATATTTATTTGATTTACCTCATTATCAAACGTAAAATAACTGCCATTTGCAAATAAATTGCTAACAATTAACAAATTAACAAAAACAGGTAAGTATTTACAATTTGTACAAATAGAAAAATTTTTGTATTAATTATTATCTTTGTCATGCAAACAATAATGGGTAAAAATTTAAATGTGAATAATGAAAATGTAACACTATAACGACACAAACCTATATTTTATTATTTATTGATAAGTAAATGTTGATAACAAAATAAAATATTAAATATGGCTATGATATTAACCATTTAGCATGTTACCACCATTGAACTATATGATAACATATGTTATAGTTCATCGATTTTTATATGATAAACAATAGCTGCTATTGATCACAGTGTAGGCTACAATAAAATAAAATTATCTTAGAAATAGCAGTCACTGCTATTCTGTATTCTGATTAACAACTTGTTATTGCTATTGAGAAATAGCAGTGCTATTTTCACTGCTACTGCTATTTAGTACCATCACTAGTAGGTAAGCAAAGCGGAAGGTGTCCAGATTCAAGGTGGTGGTACCACTAACATATTATGGTGAAGAAGAGCGAGGGTACAATAGTTGTTCTAAAAATAGAATATATGTTCAAAAGAAATGAAAATGAAAATGAAAATAGAATTCCTTGTGTTATTATTGATTAAAATATATTATTTCATAATTCGTTATCGCATATCCGATATCGTTAAATATCCAATTGACTGCTGTTTACTGTTTAGTCGTTTCTTGTTTGTGAGAGACAATTTTTGGGTTACTAACTCGTATTGTGATCTATGTGATTAGTCTTTTATACAAAAAATAATTTTCATTTATTTGAGTATAAAATTATCTGAAAATGTCTGGCAATAAATGTCAGTATGTGAATTGTGGCAAGTCGAGGAATTTGTTTCCTAATTTACGACTTTATCGTTTTCCAAACGACGAGAGAAGAGAAGTTTGGATGATAAATTCGGGTAAATAAATAATTAATTCTTTTTTTTATAATGTTAAAGAAAATGTTGTGCTAAGTACGTAAATTATTGGTATTTTATTTTAAATGTTATCCCTTTAAAAGTAACAATATAAATAATTGGAATGAAAATAAAAATTAATGATTTTTTTATTTAAATAAATTTTAATATTTTATTAACTAACCTTTAAAAATGAAATAAGGTAAAAAATTTATAATTTTGATTTATCTTGATAGTTTAAATTGTCTTGAAAATATAAGATTATATAATTAAAAAATATTATTTCTTCTAACTTAAATTCCAAAAAGTATAATGTTATTTATTTAATATTTGATTTATCTTCACAGGAAACACAAGTTTATTTTCGATTGAACCCGAAAAACTGCATAATAGGTACTTTTGTTAACAGCATTTCCCACCTGAAAGTTTTACAAATTTTTCTAATAAAAACTGTTTAACTAACACTGCTATTCCCTATAATTATAATAATAAATCTGAGCAACAGCCATGTACATCTTCAAATTTAAATGAAAATCATAAACCTGAACAAGAATTTATTAAAATATCAACTCCAACTAAAACATATTATACACATTCAAAATTAAATATGGTAGAGTTAGTTTTCCCAAGTCCCCCTTCTTTACTTTCTTCTACTCAAAAAGCTAAAATAACAAATATAATACACATGCCTAGCCCCAATTTAAAAAGAAAACTTGATTCAATTGAAATAGATACTCCTAGAAAATTGAATTTAAAGCAAAAATTACAACAAAAAAATAAAATAATTCATAATAAAATAGTTTATATTTCAAAATTAAAAAAAAAAAAATAATCTTAGTACTCGTTATAATTTTAAAAATTTAATAAATATGCATAATTTTTCTTCTATAAATTCTAAGGCAATAGTGACTATGCAATTAAAAGATAAGCGTCGTCCGTGGACATTAAATGAAAAACAATTAGCTTTAAATTTATATTATAAATCTCCAGCAGCATATACATTTTTACGTTCTCAGAAAGTAAATTTACCAGGACCATCTCTATTCGTTATTGGATTGGTCAGTCAAAGTTTTTACCAGGTTTTAGTAAATTATTTTTTAGTCATCTGATTATAAAGAAATAGTGTGCTATGTTTGTTTTGATGAGATGTATATAAAAGAATTTATAGAATATTCAAAAGAATTTGATTTTATTGAAGGTTTTGAGGACTTGGGTCATTATGGAAGGACCAATAAAAGTGCTAACTGTGTTCTAGTATTTATGGCCAGAGGTATTTATTCTCAGTGGAAAATTCCAATTGCATATTTTCTTTCTCATTCTGGAGTAAACAAAAACATTTAAAAAAATTTAATACAATATGTTCTTAAAAAATTATTTGAAGTTGGATTGTGTCCAAAAATTATAGTATGTGATCAAGGCACAAACAATCAAAGTACTTTAAAATCATTAAATGTTTCCGAAGATAGGCCTTATTTTTTTATTGATAACAATAAAATATTTTCTTTATTAGATGTGCCACATTTACTTAAAAGTGTTAGAAATAATTTAATTTAAGCTTCTTTCATAAAAGGCGATAGCAATATAATTTCATTTGAAGACATAAAAAAACATAAGAGTTAGATAAAAAAAATCTCAAGAGTAGGTGTCTCGTCAAATTAACAGATGCACATATTTATCCAAATTCTTTTCAAAAAATGAATGTTAAATTAGCAGCACAATTATTGAGCAATTCTATGTCAGCAACGATCCGAACTTGTATACAAATTGGACAACTTCAAAGTAGCACTTCTTTAAATACTGCAAATTTTATTGAATTTATCAATCTATTATTCGATTGTCTTAATAGCAGATCTTTATATAGCCAAAATCCATATCTATGTGCATTAACTGAATCAGGTACTGTACACAATTTCTTAAAAAAAGCCTCAGAATATTTTACAAATTTTCAAAAATTAAAAAAAGGAAAATTAATTTAACCTCCTTGTTTTAAAGGTTTCACACAGACAATTAATGGTGTGTTGCAATTTTTCGAAGAAGACAAAGCTCACAACATTGTATTTTTAATGACTAATGGATTAAATCAGGATATATTAGAAAATTTGATTAAGTATTTTTCGACAAATGGGTGGTTATAATAAAAATCCAACAGCCAGAACAATTAGGACTTCTATAAGAAGTAATAGTATTTTTTCTTTATGTACATCTAAAGGTACAAATTGTGAGGCAACAATAGGAGATGAAAATCCTATATTTGACCTTGTGAGATATCAAAAT
>NW_020271206.1:45801-67613 GCF_002803265.2 Melanaphis sacchari | reverse complement strand
CTATTGAAATTTCCCGACTAAAAATAGATATTTAACAGTAAATGTAGTCAATGTAGACAATAATAAGCGATACCAATTATAATAACAAATTTAATGCGTTCCGGACCCGGGCTCCAGTTGCAATGTATATATTATAATATATATTATTATATCTTATAATTATCTGCAAGGTCGCCAACAAAAACAATAATAAAAACGCCATTCCAATTTCCAAGAATGAAAAATCGGAAATAGGAATTAGGCCAATAATAAGGGACTAAAGAAATAATAATTATTATTTTATTTTATTATACTTTTATTATTAAATTTATGTTATGAATGTTATAATAATATATAATTATAAAAATTATTTAATTACCTTTAAAATCTGAACTGTAAATATAATCACAACGTATAATATCTTAGTGCTTGGTTCCTATATATTATAAAGTGGGAGATAAAACAAATGTTGGTGTAGCGGCCTATTTATTATTCATATTATAGTCCATAATAATATTATGTTTATTTAATATTTATAATAATTACAAATATAATATGCTATTAGACCAATTTTCAAACTTTCAAAGTATTTATAAAATATTTGTAAAAAATATTTATTAAAAGTTTTATAATAATTGTCTTGAAAATATTTTTTAGCAACTAGTGCAATATATTTTAAAAATATATTTTCACATTATTGATAAAATATCTGTGAAATAATATTTATGAAAAGTTGTATGACTATTGTTCAAAAAACATTTTCATGGAAACCTTATAAAAATATTTAATAAATATTTTTATACAATCATTTAGTACAATAATTTGTTAGAATGAGAAGAAAATATTTTTAAAATATTTTTAGTCAAATATTCATTATTCAAGCACTTCAAAATATTCACAAAATATTATCATTTCCTAAATGCTGTGTGGGTTGTAATGTACGCAAAGATATTAGGAAGTTACAGAGCAGTTCTAATATAAAACAAAATATTTTATGCAAGACATTTGAACCAAATGAAGGTTTTAATTTTTAATTTACATTATTTTATTAAAAAACACTGTTTCTTTTTATTTAATTATTAATATTTTAGAGTTGTTTTCAAAATAATGATTATTCTTATAAAAAACTAGTTCTTATAGATATAAGCAATTATTACAAAGTGACCAAGAGCTTGAATATTTTATAAGTTATCCAGCCATGAGAAGCGAATCCGTGTCAGTTGGTTAGTTCATAAATTACAATAAATCAAACAAATTCTTTTGTAAAGTTTGTAAAGTCTTGTACTTAGTACATCGGCACGCCGTGATCATGGCGCCGCTCATAATCTCATATCACTCATCCGCCCTCATGTGTCTCGTGTTGTGGTCTTATTTGCGTAACACTAATGTCTTATACTAAACTGAGACCTGAGTAAACGTTGGATTTTTGCACGCTGTAACTGCCAATTGTCTTAATTGAATTTTGTAATTATTCGTAGTGTAAACATGAATCGAAGCGATGCGTGGAAGTTTTTTGATAAACCTTTATGTGACTGAGACAAAAAACACCTTTTAATGACGGTCTAGGTATCCGGGTACTTATATTATTATCTGTGTTTCTACGATCGTCATTTAAGTATATCGATGTATATTGATGTGCACACATCTCAACTGTTAATTTAATTTGTATTCAAACTCGTGTCTACAACACAAGTACTTGTGTTTTTTATACTTTATTAGTGAATTATATGAAATAATATGACTGATTGTCAGGCTAATAACCAACGTCGTTCGGTGAGATTACGGAGATCTAGGTAAGTTATTACAATATTTAGAAACATTCTTAAACATGTAATGTACAAATATACATTTTAGAAACTTTAAAATATTATATGATATAATTGTTTTATATTATTTTATACCTAATTCAGTTTTATTGTTTTGTTTGAAATGTAAATAAATTCCTATAATTAGTTTGACAGAAATACATTGGGTAATATAAAATAAATACATAATATATATTGATATGAATAATTATAATTCTAAAATATAATAATATGCATAGTATAACAATGCTATATGATATATATTATTCACAATATACTTTTTATATTCTTTTAAGATTATTTTCTGATGAAATAATAGAAGTATTGTCGGAATCTGATTATGAAGCTGAAATTTATCACGCATCTGATGAAGACGAATATTGTCCCGAACCAGCAGCTATTGAAAATGAAGAATCAGATGCAGATATAGAGCATGTTATCAATCATGATGAAGAACTTGATTCAGATGAGAGCAACGAAGATGAATCTATAGATATTATGTCCAGATTTGGTAAAGACGGTAGTCAGTGGTATGATGCACCATTTCCTCAAACTCAAACAAGTTCTCGTAATATTTTGCGCCAAAAACCTGGACCATCAAGTTTCACTGCATTATTTACAGCAAAAGAGATATTCAAATCTATCATGACAAAAGAAATGTGTGACATAATCTTGAGAGAAACTAAAAGAAAAGGACAACAAGTTACAGAAGATTACAACAAAAAACTAACGGACAAATTTCCAGTAACTAATCGACCACCAAAAAAAACATTCAAACCATTTACTGAAGAAGAATTTGATGCATTCATAGGAATCATTCTTGTATCTGGTGTACATCGATCTAATAAAGAACACTTATCAGAAATGTGGAAATTCGACTCGTTACCTCTTATTCGTGCTACTATGCCTCGAGATCGATTTAAAATGTTGCTAAGGTTTATTCGTTTTAATAATGTAAACACACGTAATATACGTATAACTACAGACAAAGCTGCGCCAATTCGTGATATTTGGACAATGCTCAATCACAACTTACAAAAAAACTATAAACCTACAGAAAATATAACGGTAGATGAACAACTATTTCCTTATAGAGGACATACAAAATTTACACAGTACATTCCATCGAAACCTGCAAAATACAGAATAAAAATTTTCTGGGCTTGAGATGCAGCAAATGCATATCCTTTGCAAGGTAAAATATACACTGATAAACCGCAAGATGGTAAATGTCAAGTAAATATAGGTGAAAGAACAGTTTTAGATTTAGTTGCTACGTATAAAGGTTCTGGACGAAATGTGACAACAGACAAGTTTTTTACAAGTATGCATCTGGCTACCACATTAAATTTTTGAAATATGACTTTAATAGGCACTGTCAGGAAAAATAAAAGATTTTTGCCTTCCAACATGCAACCGTCAAAACAGAGAGCCATAAAATTTACAAACTTTGCATTTAGAAAAGATGCAACTCTTTGTTCATATGTTTCAAAAAAAAAAAACAAATCGGTTATCCTTTTATCTACAATGCACATGACAGATGACGTAGAGCAAACTGCTACCGCCAAGTCAGAAATTATAAAATATTATAATAATAATAATAGTTTATTCAGTAGAATAAAACAGGCCGAGGCCCAATAGTACAGATAGTAAAGTTTGAGTACAAATACAACAGAAATACAATATTACACACAATATTACATACAATAAATATCTTATAGATATATAAAGTTTACAAAAATCTAAAAAGGAAAAATAGTATTAAATTGATAGGCAAACCCAGCATTACGTATTCACATTGTTCATGTGAGCATTTATTATCTCCTGTAAGGAAGAGAAGAAAAAGTCAACTCTCGTCGAAAGTTTATTGCATAGAGCCATAGCCCTAGGAATAGGTGAGTTTTTTAAATAATTTGTGCTATATACTGGAATGTAAAACAAAGATGTGGAACGGTTATTGTAAGCTGGAATAGTAAAGGGGATGCATTTTAAAAGATCAGGATCATCGGTGATACCATTAATTAACTTATATATAAAAGATATATCTGCTATTTCACGTCTGGAGGGTAAGGCTGGAATGTTAAGAAAAGATCTGATTTGTGTATAGTCATGATTATCAATGGTCAAATTAAATTTAAAGGCTACGAATTTTAAAAACCTATTTTGAACGCGTTCAATGAAGTCGATATCGGTTTTGGTGTATGGATTCCAGATAGGAGCCCCGTATTCAAGAATAGACCTGATTAATGCACAGTACAGGAGTTTGAATGAACTAAGGTTTGTAAATTCAGATGAATGCCGCTTAACAAATCCTAGAACTTTCAACGATTTTTTTACAACACTCTCAATATGATCATGGAAATTTAAATTAGTGCAGAGGTTCCCAAACTTTTCCTACTCGTGGCGCCCTTTTAGAACTGAAGTTTGCTCATGGCGCCCTTAATAAAATTTACGACTTTTTTTTTTAAATAATATAGATAAAATTCTTCGTCTTCACATGTACTCGTACGTTTACGATTGTTTAATAAAAATCGATCCATAATAATTAAACACAGAACAAAGTCACAATTTAAAGAAAATCACAGAACTTACTAAATATAATATATTCTTAAGAAACTTGAACAAAATGTTATAACA
The DNA here is from genome assembly GCF_002803265.2 of Melanaphis sacchari. Lineage (NCBI taxonomy): Eukaryota > Metazoa > Arthropoda > Insecta > Hemiptera > Aphididae > Melanaphis > Melanaphis sacchari. The sequence goes on along the minus strand of NW_020271206.1, from coordinate 63,192 downwards.
TGTCGAGACTAATACCGGAGTGTATAGTTAATAAATAGGTACTAACGCAGAAATGAATTTCACCAGACACGAACAGTCGTTTATCTTTATCAAATACAATAAATAATTGTTTAGTATAGTAATAATAACTTATTGTAAGAATCAAGATAATGGTAATAAAAATGACGATGTTCGTCAACGTAAAATATCGTTGTTTATTTTTAGACCAGATAACATAGTCGGCAGCGAGGCACAGCCGCGGCTCCCCTGACAACAAACCGCGGCGCACCAGGGCGCCGCGGCGCACAGTTTGGGAACCTCTGAATTAGTGGTTTAAGTTACTCCTAAGTCTGTAATTGAAGAGACTGATCTAAGTTGGACATCATTTATAGATTACATATAGGTTATATGTCTACGGGATCTGTAAAAACACATTGAATAACACTTATCAATATTGAGACACATTCCCCAGTTACGACACCATATAGATAATATATTTAATTCATCTTGTAGAACTAGGCAATCCTCAAACGAGGAAATACGAGTAAATATTTTTAAATCGTCTGCAAAAAACAGAATTTGGCATTTTTTAAGAACAAGTGATAGTCCATTTATAAATAAATTGAATAGTATAGGCGATAAATGACCTCCTTGGGGAGCACCAAATGGGACCGGGACCGTCTCTGAGTAGAAGCCATGCACTTGGGTGAACTGAGACCTGTTTGTAAGATAAGATTTAAACCAGGATAACAATGGATGACTAAACCCTAATTTACCCAATAAAATAATCAATAATTTATGATCGACACGGTCGAAAGCTTTCGTGAAATCGGTATAAATTACATCAACTTGACAATTATCATTAAAAGCGTTGAGTATGAAATTTTGCAGTGATAAATTACAAGTTAAGGTGGACCTCCCCGGTCTAAAACCATGCTGGCTATTGTCTAAAATGTTATTGATTGGCTTGATCATTTGATCTAGAACCAATTTTTCTAACAATTTACCAATTTGTACTAGACCAGAGATGGGGCGATAATTTTTGACGTTAGATTTATCGCCTTTCTTGAAAACTGGGGTAATAGAGCTTGTTTTCCAGATGGATGGAAATACTCCTTCCTCAAGTGATTTGTTATATAAGATAAATATGGGATAAGCTATAGAATTTGCTAAGTTTGCCAAGAAGTAACCAGAAACACCATCTGGGCCGGGAGACCTACATTTTATAAGTGTCCGTAAACCATCAGATACCTCATTAAGAGAGATACTACATTTATTGGGGATGATGTGATCGAATTGACAAGTAGAGGCAAAAATGTAAGGTTCATCAGGTGATTGGACGGGTGAAGTGTTATAAACAGAGGAGAAATAATCTGAGAATAAATTAGCAATAGCCGCACCATTATTAGCAATAGTATCACCTAAGAATACAGAATTGGGTATACCATGAGACTTAGTATTAAAGTTAACCCAGTTCCAAAAATATTTCGGGCTACTTATAAGTTCATTTTCTGACCGGTGTATAAAATCATCAAAAACAATTTAAGACTGCGATTTATATTGAGCACGCAACAAGAATTTTTCATAATTTGATTTACTTTTATTTTTAATATAAATTGAATGAGCTTTATTTTTCTTCCAAACAAGGGTTTTGAGTTCTTTGTTGAATCAGTAAGGGAAATTATGGGAGGTGCTCATGGTTTTTTGAGGGACAAAAGGGTGTAAAGCTTCTAAAAGTGCGTGTTGGTATACGAGCGCCGCTGCCTCAGTATTGAGGTGTCTAAAAGTATTCAACCAATTAAAAGAATTAAAAAATAGGTTCGCATTAATATAATCACCTTTCACATAATTGTAGATTGTTCTGTCGTTGTTAAGAACAGGCTGAGAGATAGGTAAACGAACATTTATTTGAATTGGAGGGTGACATGGGTCAATAGGGACAAACGGGTCGTCGTAAAGATTTATGGAGCTCTCTAGAAGATTAGAAAACACCAAATCTAGAATATTTCCATGAACATTAATGGTAGAATTAAACTGGTATAGATTTAACACAGAACAACTCTCAATAAGAGAACTTTCTACTTGGGAAGAAAGGAAGTTGACACACTTAAACCCGGGCTTATCATAGTATCAAACTGTAATCAAACATTAAAATCAAACAAAAGGAGGTGTAGATACAATGGATAAAATGTTATCTGAGTATACAGTGAAGCGTAGAACTAATCGATGGCCACTAGCTTTTTTTTTATAACATGATTGATATTGCTGCTTTATCTGCATATATTATATACACAGAACACAATCAAAGATTCAATTCAACTGACCGACACCGAAGATTTTTGAAAGAGCTTGCAAATCAGTTATGTATGCCTGCAATAGAAATCCGTACTTTCATACCAAAAGTAGTAGGAAATTATTTTACCTGTAGTGCAATAGAAATGGTTCTTGGACGGCCAATACATCAAGTAATTTCTATTTCTAATGATTTGCCACCTCGTGATGCTTCTGGACGTATTCAAATAGTTGGAGCTGCCAGGTATGACGAGAATTAAACCATAAATAACGAAAAACTCGAAAAGCTTGTTCTACTTGCTCAAAGCCAGTCTACAATGAACACTCAATAAAAAAAGTAATTTGCAAAAAATGTAAAAATATCTAATATTTATGTAAATATTTTTATTCTGTTTGTATATAAAGCAAAAAGTAAAAGTTAAATAAAATAAAACTTTTTATTTCTGTAAATTAAATCTTAATTTATATAAAATATATACAGGGTGATTTTTTTATCGTGAACCAGTTAATATCTCGGAAAGTATTAAGAATTTTAAAATAATTTTTTTTTTTAACTTTCTAGGTTTTACTTTTTTACATTGTGTTACAATTTTGATAATTTTAAAAACGTAGTTCTAAAGTCCAGTGGCCTAAAACTATATCACGCCATCTAGTCGAACCACTGATGCTGTTTCCTGATTGGATTAGGAACATCACGCCATTTCTTTAACGTCAATTATCCTCTCCTAATCACAGCATGTCTCATATAAATAGGAGCTCTCTTCACAGGGAGCTCCAGAGAGTATTTCATACACAAACGTTTCACCCATGCTTACCAAGAGCTTCTTGGGAAACGTTCCACACACATATTCTCTCCGGTTTAGTATTTCAATATTAAGTCGAAACTCTTCTAAAAAGTTTATATTTTAAAGTTATTTTATATTTAATAAATTGTTTAAAGTAAATATTAATATTTTGTTATTAATACTAATTCAAACATAAACCTCTTCTCTTCCTCAACTACGACGTTGTACCGACATTGTGCATTCGTCGTTAAAGAAGTATTGCAGTAACTACGATCAAGTGACAGCGACGGGTTACTACAGTTTTTATAAGATGTTCTATTTTTTACACACTTTTCTTAAGTTCGCTTTCACGTCTGTTTGTCTGTAATCAAATCTTGCGCGCTCGATTTGAGGCACTTTTTGAAGATAATAAATTCTGAAAATTGGTATAGATCTTGGTCTTGGATGACAATACAATAATTCGTTGTCATTTTGGGACACGGATCTCCAGGTAGGCGATGACGGGTGTGCAAAGTCATCTCCGAGGAAGTAAAGGTACGAAGGGTTTCTCTGGGTCAAGGCGGGTTAACCTAACCATTACTCGCCAAAAAAAAAAAATCAGCGTTGCAAAGGAACCCCCGACATCTCTCCTACGCGGATTCTGCAGTGGTACAGCAGAATAAGACTGTACAGCTCAAGCTGCAGATCCCTTTTTAGCAACAGATTGTCCCCACGACTGTATTGTTGAAGCTAAAGAACCTCACACAGTAGCGAACGGTCATCCGCATTTACGCCGCCGAGTATCATCGCCGGTACACACAGTATTTTGCTACCAAACTCGCCGTCACGCGCGCTCAAATCACCACCGCTGATCATCGAGATCGCTGCCATCGTAGCCGTTGTCCGCGCTTCCGTCGCGAAACCTCCCGCCGCACGATAACAATATTTTAATTATCGCACGCAGTATATCTCGTCGCATAACTATTTGTTTATGTCTACGAAGCAGTCGACATCGCTGAACGATCCATTATCATTGGACGGGATCAGCAATTACTACTGTGAACCAACTACTATTTGATTCATACTAGAGGTGGGCAAAGAACATCGATGTTTATGGTCGATACAACGATGTTTTATCGATGTTTTTTATAGACGATACATCGAAGAAAACATCGATGTTTTGAAATAATTGTATTACAAATTATAATGTTGTCTCGCAGTGCGAGACTCGCACCAAAAGTTATTAGTGTTATTACACATGTTTTCATGTTTGTTGTATTTTGCGCCACACTGTTTTTTCTCTCGGCACGCCGTGATCATGGCGCCGCTCATAATCTCATATCACTCATCCGCTCTCATGTATCTCGTGTTCTAGTCTTATCTGCATAAACGCTGTTAACACTAATGTCTAATACTAAACTGAGACCTGAGTAAACGTCGGAGTTTAGCGCGCCGTAACTGCCAATCGGCTTAATTGCGTTTTGTAATTTTATTTGTTTATGTAAAAGTGTAAACATGAGTCGAAGCGATGTGTTGAAGTTTTTTTATAAAAAAGACAATAAAACCGCAGTATGTAATTTATGTCAAAAGACACTGAAAACATCATGTAGAGTACCTATCGCAGTATTTTATATAGTTTTATTTTATATAACTACACCAACATTTTTTTTCTGTGATGTGGTTAGGTACCATAACTATAATTATATTTGTATGGGTATTATAACTATCAAAGTCAAAACATAAAATTATTTGTTACAATACTAATACACAATTAATAAACTATAGCTCTTAAAAGAAATTGACATTTTATCGATTATTTAACATAATAATTTTTTTTAGGTAATACTACTAACTTGAATGATCATTTAAAAAATGTACATGGTAATATTTTATCTAGAAAAGTGAACGCAAAAGTATATTATATGGAACGTACTGAATCGCAAGAACAACATGAAACCCATCCAGATGACCCAGGACCATCTACTTTTAAGACTAATATTGATGAATCGACTGAAAACAGTGATAAGGATAGTATGTTAAATATGACCCAAAACACATTTATGAGTTCATTTAAAAGGCAAAAAACAATAAATGAATCATTTGCATTTTTAAATTCTTTCAAAGATGGCGGTCAGAAATCTGAAAAAATTACCCATGCAATAATGTAAATGGTGTGCAAAAACAATCAACCACTTAGCATTGTAGAAGATAAAGGCTTTGTTAATTTGATGAACGTAGTTGTACCAATTTTTAAAATTTCAAGTCGGAGGGAAATTTCTCGTATAATATTTTTATTTTATGATTCAATGAAAAATATGTTTATTGACAAATTAAAAAATGTTCAACACTTTGCGTTGACTACTGATATATGGACAGATATACAGACAAGAAGTCATATTGGCATTACCATACATTTTGTGAACAACTATATAATAAATTCAGGTCTATTAGGCGTTTTTGAACTGTTCGAAAAGCACACATCTGAGTACATTGCTTCTAAGTTAGTAGAAGTGTGTGATAAATGGAGTATATTGATTACAAGTATAGTTTCTGTTACCACAGATGGAACAGCAAATATGGTTAAAGCTATTGATTTAGCATTTGATAAAAAAGTCAGATTATATGTTTTGCTCGTGCATTAAATCTTGTGGTTCAGCAAGCCATATTACATGTTCCTGAACTTACCACTTTAATTTCTAAAGTTAAAAACATCGTTAGATGGTTTAAGCAAAGCGTTGTTGCGAATGACGAGCTTAGAAAGACGACTAAGGGTGATACAAAACTGCTTCATGAAGTTCCTACTCGTTGGAACAGCACATTTTATATGTTGGAGAGATTTATTTGTTTAAAACAAATTGTAAATGACATTGTTCATAGGCATGTTTCTGTTCCAGATATGGTATCGGCAAATGAAGTACAAGATATCTCAGATGTAATAGATATATCAAGACCAGTAGAAGCTGCTACAAAGGAACTTTGTGCCAAAAAATACGTAACTACAAGTATGGTGATTCCTATGATGAATATACTGCAGAAAAATATTAAAGAATTCCAACCAAAACAAGAAATGAGACTTCAGCTAAAATCTGCCATTATTGTACAATGTGATAAACGTTTCAGTTCAGTAGAAAGTTGTTCCTTTTAGGTATGGCAACTATTTTGGACCCATGTTTTAAAAAACTTTATTTTAAAGACACCGTCGCATTATCCAAGATGCTGAGGTATATATCTAATGAGATCAAACAAACACAGACCATGAGCTCCAGTGAAAACTCATCTGATACAGACAACACAAGTATGAATATACAATTTATCATATTATACAAAATAAATCTGTGATGTAACATGTAATATTAATTTTTTTATTTTTCAGCAGTAGAAGAACCTCAGTCATTCAATTTGTGGCAAGATCATGCTAAATATGTTCAACAATCTACCAGTCGTAAATAATCCCGTAGAGAATAGTTACTGGAGGATAGTGGATTTTCCTCCGAATTGAATTTATACCTGAAAGCAGTCATGCCAGACTATCAGATGATCCTTTGCTAATATGGAAGGATATGTGCAAAGTGTATCCTATACTATCCAAAGTTGCCCTTAAATATCTAATACCTGTTGCGACGTCTGTCACAAGCGAAAGATTATTTTCTAAGGCAGGATTGACATTAAATAAACAGAGGAATCGTTAAACTTCTAAACATTTAAATCGATTATTATTTTTACAATCTTTAAGTGATACTTTATGGTTAGGACGTTAAAATAGTCAGTAAACTTCAATTTTAAGAAATATATGTTATACAATAAAAAACTCAAAGAATTTAACCCTTCAATGTGCGATAAAAGAAAATAAATATTTTTAAACTAATTTATAGGTCAGGAATTCAGGAAAAATATTAAAAAAATTCTCAAATCATTTTTTAATATTAAAATTGAGCAATTTGTATTTGTTGCTACTAAGCAACATTGCGCATAAGAACTTACAAAAAAATAAAATAAATAATTTTAAAAAAAAAACATTTATTTTAGTAAAAACACGTTGTAACTAACTTTCTCTTATTTTGATCCTTTTCAAAATAATTATTAACAAATTAAATTATAAAACATAATGTAATAAGAACAAGTGTATTAAAAATCAATTTAAAAATATAATAATATTCGATTTATTTAAATTGTATTATTATATTGTAACGATTGTCGTCTATCGACATCGTACATTATTCCTTAAGTAGAGCACACGTTGTTAAAATGCTGAGTGTAAGGAATGGCAAGCGGGGCCGACTGCTGACCTAAGGCTTTTAGGCAGCAGTATAAGGTATATAACAAGGACGAATACGTGTAGTGTAGGAGAGTGTGTGCGAGGAGTGTGTGTGCGACACCAGGAGCAGACAGACGACCAGAAGACTCCTCAACGATCCGTGCAGCCATCCACCATCCACACTCAACGGCTTGTCAATCTACCCGGATCGGTAACCTTCATTCTATTATATAAATCTTAAATTATCTGTTAAATATACGTTACATTTTATACAATTGTGCTTTACTTAAATAAGGTAACCCTGATCTAGTATATTAATATTACACACCGAGGTCGAGTCCCCGAGACCTCGTTAATCAAAACATAACTTTATAGGTAAGAAGATGCGAGAGCGTCGCAAACACGCCAGGTGAAGAGGGGACGTTACAATTGGTGGAGGCGCTCGTCCCTGGAGTCCCGATTTTTAAGAAATAAAATTTTTCTGAAAAAATTTCGATTCTGAGGTACACCCCTTGTGTTGTAATATTAGTGTATTAGGTCAGGTGAATCTTATGTAAAGTCATTGTATTTTCAAATTTCTCTTAATGACTAATAATTTTTAATGGACGATAAATTTTATATAAAACGAAATACGAATAATCAGACTGCTAAAGTAACAAACAAAAATATATTATTTTTAAACGAAAATTTCAATTCAGAAATAAATAAAATAAATTTAATAACCTTATTACGATCAATCGAGTAGAACGACTTAGGGGATTTTTTTTGAAAATTCTAAATTTGGAAAGATACCTTTTTCGGCTATATTAGTTAAAAAATTTACATTGTGTACATTGTACGAGGTCAAAAGTTTAAGTAAAGAAGAATTTAATAAACTATCACCCGTAGGGAAAAAATTTGAATTTATTATTTCCCAAAAAACGGTAGCGTTATCTAACATTTGTTAGATAAATCCAAAGTAGTGGGCTTCTTAAAATTTTGTAATATTAATTGTGAAGAATCATCAACTCTCTTAGAATTAAGAAATCTTGCAAAATCGGCTGTAAAAAATTTCAGAATAGAATCACTTGGTAGCGAAGAGAAAAATAACTCTGACGATAGTATAGATCTTACTTTTACAGAAAGCAATCTTTCATTAAATTTAAATAAAAGCCAAGTACATTTTAGTGATAATAATAATGAATTTAAACCACAATTACAATCCGAAACATTAGAAAATAAAAACAATACTGTCGAAACTGGAAACGCGGTCCAACAATTAAAAAATCTCTTAATAGACTTGGAAAAATCACGGTCACCAGATTCAAATACTAATAAGCAAACAGAAAATTATAAATTTGAAACTATAGAATTAAATAAAAACTTTAACTTGGAAAATAGCTTAGAAACAATTAATTCAAAGAGTAATTTGTCCAATAATATTAGAAACTAAAACAAATTATAATAATGAAGCTGAATATAAATTGAAAACTACCGAAAATACAAATAAAATAATTTCACAAACTAAAATGGCAAGACTTCAACAATTTGTTCCAAATATTTTTAACGGTTCAGGTGATGAATGCGTTTTAGAATTTTTCGAGTACTTTAATGTAGTAGCTACAGTGGCGGTTATACATGCTGTTCAAGGGGGGGGGGCGAAAATAAAACCAAACTTCCCCCACCCCATAGCATTTATAGGTATATAGTATATACTATATACATATAATATGAAATATACACACGGATTATAGGTATAAAATATAAATGTATAATAATATTTATATATTAATAATATTAAGTTATTAACACACTTTAACTTAATGTTTAAAAAAAAGGTATTATAAACTAATATTGACTTAGGTATAAAATATAATTATAATAAAAGCATATGCCTTGTTTTTTGCTTAGCAAAGCGTGTAATAATATTATCTATATTAACATTAATGTCTCTATGGATATGAAGCAGTGCTAGCCCATTTAATCGGTCTTCACCAGTTGTTGACCTCAACCATGTCTTCAATCTAAATAAATAAAGCAAATCACATGCATAGTAGCAATATAGGTATAGCATTGAAAAATTTTTAATAAAAAAATATTAATCAAGCAGTTATTTAAAGCATCCAACTATGCAAAACTAATGCATATTTTTAATAAAAATACTTATAAAGAAATATTATGAAAAACATAAGCAAATAAAATTAAGTAGGTACTTATTTTTTTATAGTATAAGTAAATAATATTTTTAATTGTAGTAAAGTGAAGCAAACTAGAAAAGTAAATCGTTTAATCATTTGTATTGTATAGTGTATACCACTATACATTTAGTAAATAATAAAATAAATATAATAATATATACTAATATACCTTGAAATTTGAGTTTTTTTTTTTTTTAATGTTTATTGACTATTGAGCAATACCTAATACTCAAAAGTCAAATGATTTATACATTACTTATAATAGGTACCTTCTAAGCGTAGAAAAGCTTCGTTCTGCTGAAGCAACACTAATAGGTAGTGAACAAATAATACTAAGAATATAATGAATATTTGGAAACACTGATTCCGGACACGAAATTAGAGCTTCTAACCCATTATTAGGAATATTTTCCCCTAAAAAAAATGTAGTATTTTATATAAATGAAATTAATGATATTAAAATGTTTGTTTTAACAGATTTATTTATTAATTAAATATAAAACTTTAAATATGTATATTTACCTTCAGATTCATGTCTCTTCCATTTAGTAAACCATAAATCTAATTCATTTTGTATTATATCTTTTGATGAAGCTTGAAAATATGTATAATTTCCAGTCATAATTTCAAAAATTGTTGACAAATAATTATGCAAGTCTTCATTTTTTATTTTAATAAGATACTTTGGTGTAAGCTGCATTAATGATGCAATATTTTTATTTTCCTTGCTCAAAAATCGAAAGTTTAAATCTTCTAAAATATTGTCCAATAGAGGTATATAAATATTAACTCTATAGTAATCAACAATATTGTTTGATGGTAATAGGTTTGGTCTATGTTTTTGACGCGAAGTAATTCTTGGTAATCTCATATCAACATTAAGGTCTTTTAAAATCGGCTCACATTCTTTAAACAATAATTTAAATTTGTCTTCACATTCCTTACGGTTCCTTTCAAGAATTGTGTATATATCTTTAATACATTCTGATGCTGAAATAATGTCTTGATCTTTACCTTGCAATATTTTGCTTATAGGAAATGTTACAGCTAATAAACTTGATAATGAAAAAATTGATATAATAAATTCACAATTACAAATAGCTGCTATCATCATTTTGGCTTTTGAAGAAGTAATATTTTCATTCCATTCAGATACATCAGTTAGAGTATCTACAATTTCAATAATGGATTCTTTAAATTGCATTATACTATCGTGTCTTTCGACCCACCTTGTTTCACACAAACTGTGTAATTTTTTATGTGTTGTCAAATGTTGTTTAAGAGTATAGTTACGTTTAGCAGATACATGAAAAAAGGAAACAACTTCTTTTATAATTCCTACACAGTTTCGTACAGATTGAACAGCAGATGATTTAGCAATACTGAGGTTCAATGCATGATTAGAGCACGGGCTATGTATGGCATTTTTGGCATATTTTTTTATTTGTTGCACAGCACCACGAACTTCAGAAACCATAACAGAACAGCCATCAGTCCCAATACCTATACAGTTGTCTAAGTTTAATCCTAATTCTTGTAATATTTTTACCACTGTATCTCCTAAATTCTCTCCTGTTATTTTGGGTTCTACATTGTCTTCAATATTTGACACATCATCTTTGTTTATTTTATAAATATAATTATGGCAATCGACAAATGACAAAAATCGTTCATATATAATATTGTTTAATACATACCGAATAATTAAACACATTTGTGAAATATTAGATATATCAGTGGTTTCATCAAACAGAACACTGAATATATCTGCTTTTTTTATTTCTAAAAGTATAAAATCTAATATTTCTTGTTTGCAACATTCAATAATTTCATTTTGTGTTAACTTGCTAATATATGTAGCTCTAGAACCAGTCGTTTTCAAATGTGTTTCAAGTAACTGATCACCAGCATCAATTCTAAATTTCAGTAGCTCTCTAAAATTCCCTTGATTAACTATAGAATTCACTTTGTCCTCTTCTTCTGTTTGACAAACTAAAGATCCATCATCTCGATGACCGCGCAAAGGAATATTTTGCCGGCCTAAAAGTAAAATAGTTTTTATAATTGGTCGTAACCGTTCACGGTTCTCTAATACTTCCTTACTACGTTGGTCATTTAATAAATTAATAATTTCATTTTTAGGTTTATCATAAGTACTAAGAAAGTCTATAGCTTTTTGTGCATTATCTTTATGATATCCATTATTATGATGTACTTCTAATACACCATCCTTACCTAATAGTTTTGCAAATTTATTAATAGGTTCGGTAACCAATTTTGTTATTTGTTCTGTTCTATGCATACCAACTTTAGTTGAAGTTAAAAACAAAACACATATCTTACAGAACAACCCATGTTTTAAATTGGAATACTCAACCCATGGGTATTTTTCAAAATGATTTTTTCTTAAAAATCGCTTTTCTTCATTACCTTTTTTACTATGAAGAGAAAATGGATATTGAAACTTAGAACTAGGAATATTGCTCCTTTTTAGTATAATTGATTTTATATAATCACTTACCATTTTACTTCGGCATGTAAAATTTGCTATATCTAATTCATCTGTAATTTCAGACTGTATGGATTCACCAATCTCAGCTTCAGGCTTTTGTATAGAAATAAGTTCAGTTGTACCTGTACTAGTGCCATCGATTGTATTTTGATCTTCCTCCAATGGCAAATTAGGTTTTGATTTTTTGGATGTAATGTTAAAATAACTACTTATTCGCTTCATTGACATATTAAAAATAAAATATTAAATAACACAATTTAAATTAATAGGTACTAGGTAGTGTAAATATGAAATTACAACTATTTAGAAAAATACAAATTAACGCATTTCAAAATAAATCACCAACGATAAAATAAAGCATGTCTAGTCTAGTACTGATAAGTGATAACTGTTATCAGTTATGTTAAGCGTGCCCACGGACCACGGGGCACGGACTAATAGCGTTAGTAGTGTATAGACAGTGTACACCACGGTTTAAGATATACCTACCGTATATCTACCGATATATATATATATATATATATCTAGATATATCTACCGGTATATCTTAAACCGTGGTGTACACTGTTAGCGTGATAATGATTATTGATTAGTATCACCGGTGTATAGATAAATTTAATTCGACACCGTGAATTTTGGCGGTTTCGAAAATTATGTGATACTGACAATACTGATAAATGACAAAGCATGTATTGCCTGACCGAGACATAAGTGTTGATAATATACAATACTATGATACTATATTATCCGTGGTTAAAACGAAAAAATATTTTGCTATCAAATCATAAAATTCAAAAATTTGTCGATAGGTGTTGTGGGTCAGCGATATACTAAATTTAAAAAAAATAAATCCCAGGGGGGGGGGGATCCGCCTTTCGCCCCCCCCCCTTATAACCGCCACTGAGTAGCTATTGCTAACGATTGGACTTCACAAATAAAGTTAACTTATTTACCATTATACTTAAAAAATTCAGCTTATAAACTGTATAAAACATTAATAATGAATAATTTAAATTTAACTTTTGATGAAATAGAACAAATATTTAAAGACAAATTTGCTTCGCCAGCTAGAAATCGTATGTTAAGAAATAAATTAAGAAATAAAAAATTAAAATCGACAGAAACGATATCGGAATTTTTAGCGGATATATTGTATTTAATTAGCCAAACGAATAACACCATTCCCGAGACTGAAAAGATAGATATAATATTAGATGCTCTAACACCGGAATATTACAATACAGTAATTATCATGAATAACGATACATTAGACAATTTAGAAACTAATTTAAAGAAAATAGAAAATTCAAAATTAATAAAATCGGATGTTCAGAGTATTAACACAGTGGATATTGAAAATTTAAAGAAAGAAAATGAATTATTAAAATCGAAACTAAATAGTCTAAATAACGGTAATCATAATTTTAATCAAAAAAAGAAATTTTTTAACAACACACATGTGAACCCTTATCAAAATTTTAACAATAATCAAAATAACTCGAATAATTATATGTGCGATAATAATCCATATAATAATTATAGCAATAATTTTAGTAGTTATAATACTAATAGCAATTCTTTTATTCCAAATCAAAATATGAATGGTAATGATCATAGGAACTTTAATCCAAATAATAAATATTATTCAAACAATAATAATAATAGTTTTGCGAAACCGAAATGGAATAATAAATATAAAAACGCGCAACCTATTCAATATAATCATCCACAAAATTATTATCGAAATAATAATAACCAAAAATTTAACTATAATGAGCAAATCGCTAATAATAATTATCAAAATCAATCGAATACGGTTCACAGGCAAAATGTAGATGTAAATAATGTCACAAATCAACATTCTAATAATCAAATGTTTGATAATAAATTTAATACGAATAACACTTCATTTTATAACACTAATCAAAAAAACTTTTAAGGCAAGAGAGAGCGGTTAGACTCCCTCTGTGCCAACATAAAAATTCTACCGAAACACAAAATTGTAATATAGCATTATTAGATTCAATAATTGGAAAAAAATATAAAAACGATGTGACTCTACTTCCGGCACAAAAATTAAAAAACATAAAACAAAACAAAAAGCAAAATAAAATAGACATAAATAAAAACGATGACATAGACGATTATAATATAAGTAATTTATACAATGGAAATAAAATATCAACGTCTAGAAATTATAATAGTATTCAATATGATTTAGAGTATAAAAAAATAATAGCTGAAAAACAAAAAACTAATGACAATACAATAAATAAGTATATTACGACATGTAATTCGACTTCGCTTCCGTCTGCATTTGAACCAGGTCTAAGACTTGAGGTAATAGGCAATATTAATAATAAACAATATAATTTTGTAATAGACACTGGGGCTACCGCGTGTATAATTAATACTGATAACTTACCTTTAGAAATCAAGCCAAAACCAACGGATTGTGTAAAATTAATAACAGCAAACGGCTCGAAATTAAAACTGCTTGGTATTGCTAATATTACTGTAATTTTTAATAATATTGAATTTCCATTTAAATGTATGATCGAGAATTTAGTAGGACCTAGTTTGTTAGGCACGGACTTCTTGAAATTATATAAAGCAAAAATAAATTTTGTCAATAAACAAATAATTTTAACTGGTAATAAAAGTGAAGTAGTTTTAAACTGATAAGGAAAGCAATACAATTTCAAATAATACTGAAGTAAAATGTGAAGGAAATACTGATAAAATTGTCACGGTTGACAGTAATGACAATAAAATTGAAACTGAAAAAAGGAGAAATTTATTAGTTATTCAGCCGAGGTTACATCTTATTGCTAGGGGTAGTCATAAGTTAACTGAGGTTCCCGGAGACGGATTTTGTGGTATTTATGCGTTGACAGCAATGCTTGCACATGAAGAAATTTATGTAACAGCGGAAACAATAGCTCATTTATTGGGATTAAATTTACTTGAAAACCCAATCTGGCTAGAGGGCGAGGACTTATCAGCGGTATCTGATTTTTATAATTTTAATTTATTAATTATATGTCCAAATTTTGAAAATTCTAAAAATATAGTAGGTCTAGCATTTTATAAGCCAGGTAGAAAATTTCTGGTAGTTTTTTTTGAAAATAGTCATTGGACACCGGGATGTTACGATAAAAATAATCCAAATTTAAATGTAAGTCGCGTTACTTTCACGCACGATTTTCGTTCACTACATACTTCTCGTGCCTTATTACAAGAAAGAAAAATGTTAGAAGCAATTGGAAATGCACCTGAAACGTGGAAAAAAGGCGAGAACGATCGTAAGCGGGCTAATTGTCCATTAACCAAAGTGCGAGAAATAAAACACATTTCATTAGATTTAAATGATTCAAATAGTAATAGCAAAGCTACAAATAAAAAACCGTATACTACATTTAAAAAAATCGAGCGTAAATTACCTGATGACAAAATTAATAATAAAATAAATTTTGATATTAATCCAAATTTAAACACAACACAAAAAGAAAAATTATTATCTTTGTTACAAAAATATGAATCAGTTTTTTCAAAAAATAAATGGGATTTAGGAGAGTCAAAAACCGAACCAATTGAAATTTATTTAACTAAAGACACGCCAATAAATCTCCCAAATTTTAAACTAAGTAAGTTTGAAAGGGATGAAATAGAGATACAAACGCAAGAAATGCTTAAGGCGGGTATAATCGAGCCTTCAAGTTCACCATATTCGTTCCCAATTTTTTTAGTGCCAAAAGGCTTACCTCAGGGTTCAAAAAAGGGAAAATCTATAGCACAATACAGAATGGTATTAGACTACAGAAAATTAATTAATATAACTGTAAAAGAATCCTTTCCCCTTCCTGTAATTCAAAGCATATACGACTGTTTAGCAGGAAACAAATTTTTTTCATGTTTAGACGCTATGTCAGGATTCCACCAACTTAAATTAAGCAAAAAAGCTAGGGAACTGACAGCATTTTGTACTACAACTGGAAAGTATCAATTTAAACGTATGCCAATGGGAATTTGTAACGGTCCGAGTAAATATCAAGAGGCTATGAATAAAATTATGACAAATTTAAATTATAAAATTAATGTAAATTATATCGACGATTGCACGTGTTTTGGGAAAAGCTTTGACGAACACTTAATTTCATTAGAATTAACTTTAGAAAGATTTAAACAATTTAATTTAAAATTAAATTTATCAAAATGTAAATTTGGGTACACAGAGTTGAACATTTTAGGAAATATAATTGATAGTAAGGGTATTTGTCCTACAAATGAAGGGATTAGAGCAATTAAACAAGTAGTTTCACCGACTAATATAAACTATTTTCGCCGGTACATTCCAAATTTTAGTAAAATCACTTTCCCTTTACCAGAGTTAACAAAGGGTAATTTTAAAACAAAAAAAGATAAAATAATGTGGGGAAAAGACCACGAAAACGCTTTTAATGAATTAAAAAATAAATTAATAACACTACCAGTACTAATGCATTATGACAAAGAAGCCGACACTATTTTAGTAACAGACGCATCTTTATTAGGTTTAGGTGTAATTTTACAGCAAAGAGATAGCGATGGTAATATTCATCCGGTGTCTTTTGGTGCAAAAAAAGGTATTGCTTCGTTCAGTTACGTATTCATTCGAATCCTTAGAAGCAGCTAAATACATATAGTTTATATCCCATCTTGTGAGGTTTCATAGGAGGTATTTTTTAAATAATTTCTGGCTTTGGTAGCACATAAGCTGTTCGTCCAGTGCAAAGTTCTACGATACGGAATGCTACTAAATTTAGCATTTAAGATGTCAACAGTGGTCTGATTTTGTGTAGCCCATCATTTTATATGATCCTGGTAATTGTCATTTATTATTAAAATACAAAACTGTCTAATTTGCTCAAATCTTTATTGACCTATTGTGTTGCCGCGCAATATGTTCTATTATTTGCATGTCCGCCACCGACCAATCCAAAACACAAACACGTACATATTTTAATTTTATTTATATTGTTATATTTTGTTCATATTATGTGTTGTGAGGTATTATATAATATGTAGATTACAGTCATCGCGTTATCGTCGCCGCCGTCTCGATCACGATCGAAAATATGCTACACGCGCCCTAAAATTAGATTAATGTTGGTAATCTGTTGAAAGCCAGCCAGCAAAAATATTGGTTCGTGCGCTAATTGAACAATTTTTATGCTATTTTATAAGGAGGGCTAATCGTTCAATTTTGTGGTTTATTATTATTAAATTATTTGTCTAATCGTACGAATTTTATTTACATATATTTTTAAAGCTGTTACCAGCATATTGTGATCTTTATTTAGCGCTAATCGCCATGACGTGTTTTATTATTATTATTATTATATTTGTGTTGTGTATGTTATGTAATTATAT
>NW_020271206.1:0-41589 GCF_002803265.2 Melanaphis sacchari | reverse complement strand
TATATTAAATAGGACCAGCTGGCCAGTCTGCGCTCCACAAACTGTAATTTTTTTTCTAATTTTATATTATTATTGGTTCTGTATATTATATACGACTCGAATAGTCGAAATTTAAAATTATTTATTATTATAATATATATCGTTATTTTTATTATTGGTTGTGCCGAACCGGCAATTACATCTATATATTTTTATTGTTTTGAGCCAAAAGGGCTATTTATTATTATTATTATTATATTATTATAGCTCTAATAAGTCTAATAGCTACTTTATATTATTATATTACATTTTGTTGTTGTGGCTCTAATAGTTACCTCTTTTTATTATATTTTTACTTGTTGGGCCAAAAGGGCCGTAACTTATTTAATATATTATCACTTCATATTTTTATATATATTTTTTTATTTACCGTAACAGAGTTACCTGATTGTCCTTATTTTTTAAGTCATACACACAAACATATATACACACAGACACACACCACCCACACACTAGCACTCACAGGATTTGCTCGGCGAACCTGTCCACTTCCTGTTGAGTGCTATACACATATATACACACATACACAGGTCGGTCAGTGTGTAACCGTATAACAGCGTAATAACATTTGGTGACCGGGCGCGCACACTTATTATTAAATGCTCCCGGCCCGTACACATTGCTTCATAAATTGGAGGGAAACCCAATTGATCACTCCAATAATCCCTCACATTTGGTACATGGCACACTGAAGCATATAAACATATACCTACATACCTTTTTAGTTCAATAATAGATACACAGATACAGATATGGTTTATTTGGATTTTTTTGCGTTGAGAATAATTCTGATTCGTTTTTTATTTTTTCAAATAATTCATCAGTGAAAAAATATGAAAAAAAAACTGCAGTGGTGAATTAAAATTCAAAATATTAGTTGGTAAAGTCACTGGATTGTGTACTAAACTGACATCATTAGTTATTAGGTTACCTTTCTTCCATTTTAAGTTTACTGGTTTCTGAGGTTGTTGAACTTTAGATATACATATGTTAGCAGGAATAGGAGGATTAATATTAGGAGATGGCGCTTGTCCCTGGGAACTGGTTTGAGATTGCGAAATAGTAGGAATAAAATGATTAGTAACATTGTTATGAGATCTCAAAGCCCTACTATTAGATGACAAAATATTTTTATTGATAGCAATATTATTTATATTTTCATCAGATGTAGCAATAGATGAACAAGGTTCAGCAATATCATTACTAAAAGGAATACTAACAAACTCGCCGTTTATATTAGCTATTTCAATAGGCAAATTATTGATATCAATAAATTCTACATTACTAACGTTTTCAAATGTATTTTGTACCTTATTACTATCTAAATCATTTTCACCTTTAGAATGTTCAAATTCATCTTCACTTTTTTCCCATTCAGTTAATAATGCAGTTATTTCAAAATCGTTTAAAGCCATTAAAAAAAACTAACTCAACACTTATATAAAAACAAAAAGTAAGTTTGTATAAAAATAAAATGAATGACAATATTGAAGATAAACCTAATATATTATTAGCGCACAGTTGCTTTCAAGCAACAAATATTATTAGTCTTATAAAAATAAAACTGCCCATTATAATGTTATACAAATTACATTTAATAATTATTGATAACATGAACAAATAAATAATAATTTTTATTTAGTTTATTTTAACATTTAGATCGGCTAAATGATAGTAGGAAAAAGTGCACATGGAGCATGGCAATATCTTACAGGCACCTCACTTTAAAATAGCTGTACGCAATATTATTATTAATAAAATAAATATTAAAATGTGATAACTGGCTATTATAGTATATTAATATTCCCATAGATGAAGTTGGTATCACTATATACGAAATATTTATGTTTTATTAACAGTTATTTAAATTGTTGCCTAGAAGCAACACGGCGCATTGATGGGTTAAATATTAGTTTAAGCAATAAGCATTGAGGAATTGATGTGTTTAAATTAAAAGTGATTAGTTTTGTTAACCATTTTATGCTACTCGTATTTGTATATTAATGTTTATAATAAAGTTTCTATCGTACAAAAATAAACTTTTATTTTGTTCGTAAACTATAAACAAGTGGCCTACAAGGCACAAAATGAACCAGCCCATAAGGAAAAATCCCAATTTTCCGATAAGTAAATCCACCACTAGCCAGAGGTGTTCCCAATATTTTTTTTGAGAGTATACTAAGACTCTAGTCAAGGTGAAGATCCATGATTTAAATAAGGGAGGGTAGAATGATAAAAATAGAACCTTTTTTTAAGTATTTAAAAATACTCATAAATATTTTTAAAATAAAAGTAATAAACATGAATATTTAATAATATGCAAATATTTTTACTGTGGTCTATAATTATAAAGGATGTGTTAAAAATATGAAAAAAAAATCAAACTTTTAAAAAAAGCTTGAAATTACCTTTATAAGTCAATAAAATATGAAAATATACAAATAATAAAAAATTTAATTAAATAAATTGTTAAAAAATAATTTCTGCATCTTATTTTCGTCGTCTATTTCTTTTCTTTCTTTACCTCTAGGAGTGGAAACGGCAGAACGGTGATCTCTTAACCAAATTTTAATATAAGGTCTAGGATTAAAATCTGCAACTGAAGGGCCATTGATAGAGATGAACATCAAATCTGACACATTTTCAATGTTTAAGCTAGTCCTTAAATCAGTTATTGTCAAATTCATATCGGAAAACCCTTGTTCACAATCAGCTGTTGAAGTTGGGAGTATATTTAATGCTTTCATGAAACTAGAAAAAACATTTCTTGAACGGAAGTCAACTACACTTTCAAATTCAGAAAAACCTAATGTCCGTGATACTCTTTTAACTTCATCTTCTCCCTTTGCGTCATTAGTTGCTACTTTGAACACTTCATCAATTACCTATAAAATAAAAGACGATTTATTAAAATATTCATTTATTCTGTTTAAATAATCAAAATATTGAAATAAATTATCAAAATAATAGTTTTTTTCTTTACCTGAATGTCTTCTAGCATTGTTTTATTTTTTGAGTCATCAAATAAGCGTTGACGCATTCTGTCTACTAAATTTTGCAAAAATTGTAACCTGTTAATCCCTCCTGATTTTGTCATTGTAATATTGACACCTTTGTGAATTCCTTTCTAAATAGCTTCTATAATTTCCTTTTCTTTTTCCCCAGGTTCAGCTTTCAGACTTTCTAAAATTCTAATCGTTCTATTTATCTCCGACTGGGCACGCATTAGAGTTGTTTTTCTGGACTGTAATATACAAGATAACATTGCAAGCTTAGAAAGAACATCGTAAATAAGTCCAAGTTCCTCCCAAAAAGAAGAGGATTCTAATTTTTTTTTTTATGCCATTTGATGTCACATCATATGTTTTACTAACATGTAAATATATTCCCGGATAATTATTCCATATGGCTTTTATAGTTCGAAAACTGCTTGCAGGCCAGCGTACATTCAAAACACGACCTATTTTTTTCATTTCAATGCCTACTTCAACACAAGATTTATCTAAACCCATTGAATTTTTAGGACTTTGATGATAGTAAGCATAGAGTTTGTCCATTAGACTTTGGAAACGAGAGACTCCTATACAATCTTTTATTACGTCATATACTGATAGTTCGAGACGATGACATAAACAATGCCAGGTAAATAGATTCGGAATTTTTTCGCGTAGTTTAGTAGCAACTACAGCTTTCTTACCCGTCATTACACTTGCTCCGTCACTGGCAAAAGCAATCCAGTTGTTTAATGCAAACGATGTTGATATCCCATTACATTCTAAACTTAACCAAATAGATTTTTCGATAGTTTCAGCATCTTGTCTATCTAACTCAATCAAGTCTAAGAATGCTACAACGTGCGATTCTGCGTCAAAATATGATGAAATATACAAAATTAGTGTACATTTGGTACTCAGCGTTGTTGATTCGTCAATCATTATGGTAAATTTCGAATTCGACTGTATAAGGCATAAAATAAGTCGTTTGCGCATCTCCTTTGCAATGACGTTTACCATTCGAGTGGCAGTTATTCTGCTATGTAAGGAAGATCCCATGTCCAATCCATTGATTTGTTGTAATTGAACAAGTTCTTCAAACTGTTTAAAGCGACGGTGATTTTTTGCTAAGCAATATACAGTTCTAAAAAGTCGCGTATTGGAATCAATCTCTACTTTAGATATACGTTCAAACATTTTATCTAATACTTTGTCTGAGTTTTTTTTTTAATATGTTTTCAGCTAACACATGAGCTTTGCTTTCTGAATGTTGTTTAATTTTATTTCTTAATGATGCCAGTTGATTTGTACGATTACACTCAGCAGCTACGATTTCAAAGCCTACCCACTCAGAAGAAATTCAAACTTTGCTATCGATGTTAGATTTTTGAAAATTGATACTATTTTTAGCTTGAATGCAATTATTACATCCTAGTTTCCCATTTTTGCTACTTAACCATGAGTTTTTCTTTCGAAACTCTATAACCTGTTCTTTTGTCCATAATGCAGGCCAAATTTTGGAAGTATCCCATACATCTTGTATTTGATTATCGATTTAACTATCACTAACAAAATTATCTTCATTGGGCATCACTAGCTCGTGTGAACTAGTAGCACAAATGGCAGTATTAGTCGCATTTTTAGGTTTTTTTTTCTCAGGGCATAAAAAAACTATCAAGTGTTCCGCTTTCACGTTTAAAATTCAAACTCATATTTTGATAAAAATAACACTTTATACAGTAAAACAGATTAGGATAGTTAATTAAACTCAATTAAATAAATTAATAAAACTGCTCAAATAAAATGAATACGTTAGTAAATAATTATTAATAAAAGAATTAAGAACTTATTCACGGTAAACAAAGAACGGTAGATCACACAACGCACAATCGATTTATAAAAATAATAAAATGTTACAAGTCGGCGGTAACGGATGTACTGATTAAATTAATCGTGTTCAGAGTCAGACGCATTTCCATCATCTAACGCGATAGTTCGTTTCTTGTTTTCTGAGAATCTAATAATAGTTGTAACTGTTGTAAGATATAAGTGTCATATTTTCGTTATCATTGTCATAAATAATAATTGAAGTATAAATGGCAAAAATGTGATTTCAAACATAGACGAAATTTACTTTCGTAGCATTTTCTGAGTAACCAAAACCAGTTTTTTTTTTTTGTATATAATTTGAGAATATACGCAGTATACCCATAGTTCTGACAAAATATCTTGAGAGTATACGGCATATATGTAGTATACCCTATGGGAACACCCCTGCCACTAGCCATAACTGTAGTTTAAAGGGTCATAAATTGTTGTGCATTGTGCAAGGCACAGAATGACTGAAATACTGAATTAATATAAAAAAAGGAAAAACACCGATGTTTTTTCGATGTTTTGAAATTTTTATATTAGTTTTTCCTTAAATAATAAAAAAAAATAGGCCGAAAAATCCTTTTTTTTTTGCTTATTTATATGAAAATTTGTGAAAACATTAAATATCGAAAAACATCGATAGTTTTCTCGAAAATCCGATGTATCGACAACATCGCTGTATTAAAAATTTTGCCCATCTCTATAGCTATGAACACATATATATATAAATACATAAGTTGATTTTATTTACCAACTATAATATGATCAGTCTCGCGGCGACACTCGTTCGATACACACGCGTCTTTCTGCGCTCCGTATATATACAATGTATTTCGCTCGTGTCTATTCGTTTTTTTTTTCACTTTTTTTTGAAACTTAAACCAAAATACGTATAGTGTTTTTCTTTCAGCTTGTCTTTCTACACAGAGACAACAGTAAGCTCAATTCATTCACTAAGTGCTCTAAAGCTTATTAATTTAAATTATTCATTACGTTATACTATAATTCACAATATTGCATAACACACACACACACACACACAGGTACCGGCCGATGCGGCACCTCTTATCGGAAAGTCGCAGAGTCACACGCAACGATTAACGGTTCAACTACTTATCTTCAGTGATAGTAATATATATATTTTAATTAATTACCTTCATCATGACCAAGAAAAACACAAACTCACAATCTAATGTTAATAACACCCAAACTTCCAAAAAAGCAACTAAACCGATCTCGATTAAATTAACCAACACAGCTGATGGTTGGAAAACGGCCCAACAAAATAAATACTGCTTTCTAGTTCATCAAACTCACAACCTGACTCCCCCGCCTCTCCTAAAACTAATAAAACTAAACTTTACACCATTCACTATTGCAGCTATATCGTTGTCGTCATCGCAAAAAGTGACCAAGTGAAATAACATTATCAAATGTGTTATTTGAACCACATTATTGTACGGAAAAAATGACCAAGTTATATGATCAATATTTTTACAAGATATAGAAAGACTGTTTTAACCAACTGCAGATTTCTAAACTATTTTCCTAGCAAAAAGTGATCAAGTTATTTAGTCATTTTTCGCATATTAATATCAAGTATATTTAAAAATATTGTTTAAGCAAAAAGTGACCAAGCCTCAATCAAAAGACATGGTTATAAATTATGAATATCACATCCAAAGACGTGATGAATATTTTACTTCTAAAACATTAGACAAAGAACGAACTACAAAAAATAACCAATATTTTTGTAATGCCACATTTGACCTGCAAAGTCTTCTCCAAATTCCAAGTTCTGAAGTATCAGCCATGTACTATAATAGAAAACTTCGTGTACATTATACGAGGCTGCTCCACCAAATAATGCATTTTGCTTTTTATGGACAGAAGTCAACGGTCAAAAGGGAAGCTCTGAGATTGGATCAGCATTGATAAAGTGGATTTATCAACTTCCTGAAAGTATTAAAGGAATTTTTCTATATTCTGATATATGCAGTGGGCAAAACAGAAATCAATTTATTGCTGCATTATTTTTATATGTCATAACTCATATAAAAATTGAAGTACTTCACCATAACTTTAAGGAAAGTGGTCACTCATATCTTTCCGTGTGTTGCGGGGTCGATCAGTTCTTCCGGGCTGCCCCGGAGACACTCGGCCACTTTGTATAACCGCGAGGTTATCTCTTTCAGGCAGTAACTTCGGATGACTTCGGGGGTCCCACCCGGGGCGCCGCCTCACCTAGGGAGCCATAATGAGTGACCGCCGTGGCCAGGGCCCGATAGATTATCGCCTGAGTCAAACACCTTCTACTAAGGCGGTACTCCCACAACCACCACGAGTTCTTCCTCAAGTGTGCCTTTCCCGGTGCAGGCGAACGCGTGTCCTCGGTGAGTCCACGCGGTCGAGCGTCTAGGGACCGGCACCCCCGGAGCATCGAGGCCGAATTAGCAAGCCGATTCAACGGGGCTTACTCTGAGTCCCGTGGTACGACGTTCGAACCCGGCGTTCAGGCCCTCGCAACTGCCTTGTCCGCAAGCAGGTCGATCGGGGCACTGCTGTGTGTACCGCGACGACCCCCTTTTAGTGCGTATGGTTTTGATCTTAATCGACAGATTGCCGTTTCTGCCGGTGCCTCTCTCGTATCAAGCCCCGAGCCGGCTGAATACGTGCACGTGCTTTGCCCGAAGGGTGGTCTGGCCCCTCTAGTTCGAGCTCTCAGTCTAGGCAAGAATTTATTCATACGGAATGAGGGCACCCAATTTGTCCCACGAGATGTCCCATCCGTCCCGCCACTGTGGGAAGCGGGCATTCAGCCCGTCTCGCGAGGTATCCCGTCCATCACCTCGGCTAGACGGGTCTTAGTACGGAGGGCGTTCGACGATCCTGTGGGGGGGCCGTCTTAGGGTCCCGCTTCGACTGCCACTATCCGGTACTTCGCAGGCTTTCGCCCCGCCGCCATCGATGACAGCGACAGTCGTTCCGGCTAGGCCCACTCGGACGATTTGTGCCCGCGTGGATAGGGGAGACTGTCCCCATGTCTCTGGCAGTGCGCCGTGCCCTGTACGTACGCCCTCTAGCCACACGCCCGTCCGCTATGGTTTTAAAATTAGGGGTCCGGGTCGTGTCCGCGGGATCGTCCTACGTCTCTACGTTCTAGGACTTCCCGGGAGAAGTTTTTGAACGCAAGGAACATGGCTTCCGTGGAGGTCATGGTATTGCAGTCGCACGGCCAGTCCACACCTTCCGCTTGCGATGCGGCTGCGAGCTTGCCTCTTTCCTGTCTACGTGTGTAAACGGTAATCGAGAACACTCAATATCTTTGCGTAGAGACCTGATATTTGAATTCTGTTTTTTTGGCAGTTGTTATGACATAAAAATACACATTTTTATGGTCTTTGAATTTTTTTTACTTAACTAGTCACGCGTATGCGCATGTCAACTTTTTTTTTTTAAATGGCAACCCCCTGCTTTAACCACTAATTATTTTTCACCTATTTTTTTAATGAATTTTGGTAGTTGAATCAACTTTCTAAGTCCAAAATTGACTAAGTTACAGCAATTCAAAAAAAAAAAAAAAAAATTAGAAAAAAAAATGCTCTCGATTTTCAGCTTTTTAATTGTAACTCTGAAAATAATTATTATAGGATTGTTAAAGATTGACATTTTCATAACTATTTATTATGGTGATATTAATACGTTAGGTTAACTTCAATTACTGAATAATTTTTTCTTTAGTTTGTGTAATAAATCATAACTTATTATTGCAGAAAAAACGTAAATTAGTATGTTGTTTATTTCTTTACATTTAATGGATCTATTAGAACGTATTAATAATTAATAACAAATTCAATTCTTATTTAAGTTACCTATTTATTTAGTTAATAAAAATCTAAAAATAAAAAAAAATCTAACGAATAAATTGTTCAAACTGTTCTCCGCCGTGAACAAAACATGTTTCAGCGCGCCGCATAAATTCTTTATTTGTTGCAGCAGTAATTTGTTCATCAGTCAGTCGATTGCATGTTGCTGTTATCTTATCTTTTAAATTTTGAAGATTTATAGGAGGATCGGCATACACTATTGTTTTCAAGTGTCCCCATAAAAAAAAATCTAGTGGCGTAAGGTCAGGTGATCGTGGTGGCCACTCAATGGGTCCGTATGTTCCTAGTCATCGTTTTTGAAATTGTGCATTTAAATAGTCACGAACTATGTGAGCATTGTGAGCTGGAGCACCGTCGTGTTGAAAAATAATATTACCTCTCAAAGCTAAAGGAATATCATCAAGCATCATTGGTAATTCATTTAGTAAAAAAATTATAATATCGTCTACCATTGAGTGTTCCATCATAAAAAAATGGACCAAGCAATTTACCACCAATTAAACCACACCAAACGTTTGTTCCCCAAACAGTTTGATTATTGGTTTCAAATGTCCAATGTGGATTTTGATCGTCCCAGTAACGGTTATTCTGGTTATTAATTACACCATTATTAGTAAACTTGGATTCATCTGTCCATAATATTGAGTTTAAAATTGATTGATTTTCGTCTAAACTGGTCATCAACCACGCAACAAAAGCTAGTCTACGAGGTGCATCACCCTGACGCAAATGCTGAACTAAATCTGGTCGATATGGATGCATTTTATATTTTTTTAATATCTTACAAACTGTGGTATGAGATATTCCAAGCTCTCTACCAACGTGCCGTGTTGAACTTCTGAGATTTGCTCGAACATAGGCTAATAGGTTTTCCTCGGCCTCTTCACCTAAGGCATCACCTCGTCTTTGTTGTAAATTATTTACCCTTTAAGAAAATGATCCATAGGTTCTTAGATTCTTTTCTAAGTTATAAAAAAAACTATGGACAGGATGTTCTCTATCTGAAGTAAATAAAAATAACGAAACTAACTTAGAAGATTATGTAAAGAAAAATAAAGACAATTATACCTGGGTAACGTTGTGCATATGTTTGTGCCGCAAGACGTGCATTTTTTTGACACTCCCAATAAATAAATAACATATCAACTTTATCTGAATGAGGCATATTTGTCACGGAGTAACGCACGGTTTGAACGATGAAAAATATCGAAATGTTCAGTTATTTCATTTATCTCATCGTATTTATAATTTTATATCAAATTGTCATACAGATAAAGTTTACTATAAGGTAAACCTAATGTTTAATCTTATTAATAACCGAAAAATACGATAAGTATTAGATTAGCAGAGGTAATTACCTAATTAATTTGAACAATTTATAAATACATTTATAACTTAACGTTCTTATAGAAAATTTTTCAGTAATTGAAGTTAAAATAACGTATTAATATCACCGTAATAAATAGTTATAAAAATGTCAATCTTTAACAATCCTATAATAATTATTTTCAGAGTTACAATTAAAAAGCTGAAAATCGAGAGCATTTTTTTTCTAATTTTTTTTTATTTTTTTGAATTGCTGTAACTTAGTCAATTTTGGACTTAGAAAGTTGATTCAACTACCAAAATTCATTAAAAAAAATAGGCGAAAAATAATTAGTGGTTAAAGCAGGGGGTTGCCATTTAAAAAAAAAAAGTTGACATGCGCATACGCGTGACTAGTTAAGTAAAAAAAAATTCAAAGACCATAAAAATGTGTATTTTTATGTCATAACAACTGCCAAAAAAACAGAATTCAAATATCAGGTCTCAACGCAAAGATATTGAGTGTTCTCGATTACCGTTTACACCGGGATATGCTGAGCAATCGAATAGCACATGCTCCGCGGTTTCCTCTGGGAGATCGCATCGGCAACATGCCTCGCCTCGAAGGTTGAAACGACAGATCGACGAATTGAAATTCCCGTGTCCAGACACGAACTGCGAGATGTGGTGATCCGAAACGAACCACGGCCTCTCCAGGCTGCGCCGGACGTCCGGGAACCAAATCGCCGTCCGACTGCCATTGTCACTGGCGACCCATCTCTCCTGCCAGAGATGTATGGTAGTGTCGTAATACTGTTTCACCTTTCCAACAACGTCTGACGCCGACTTGTTTCCTCTCCTCACGGCGCTCTTCTCCCGTTCGATCTTAGCCAGCCGAACTAGTTCCAAGTCGAGGTGAGGTACTCCGGCTATGACCTGGAGCGTTATCGTCAACGTGGTCTTATACGCGCCCGACATTGCCAGTAACGGGCGTCTTTGGGCGATGGTTGACTGTGTTCGATACCGGTACTGAGCCATGCAGCTTTCGGCTCATACCGAGGCCGCATATCCCATACGCGGCAGGAACACCGAATTGTACAGGATCCTTGTCGTTCTTTCTTTAAGGCCCCAGCTAGCCTTAGCCACAGATATTAGTCAACTGAATAGCGCTACCGAGGATGCAGCGTTTTCCGCCAGATGGGAGCTAATCTTCCTTTGCGGGTCAAACGTGACCCTGAGGTATTTCGCCTCCGTGGTCATTTTTACCTTAGTCCCACCAAGCCCGCAAGTCAAGGGGCTTACTTAGTTGTCCCTTGATCCACAAGGTCTGCGACTTGGCCACCGAGAAGATGAGTTTTCTTTCAGTTGCCCACCTCGACGCTATTTTTAGCAGCTCGTTCGAGCGTTCCATGAGCTCCGGACGGTGTTTCCTGGAGATTAGTAGCGCGAGATCGTCCGCGTATGCGACTATCTCTGTCCCGGGGGGAAGATCGCCGGACAAGGGCGGGTTGACCGCGTACCTCCAGAGGTCGGGACCGATCTCCGAGCCCTGCGGGCAACCCTTTGTTAGGGTCGTCGAGAGTGTCATGTCTCCAATCGCCAAGTGGGCCTTTCGACCGTCTAGATAGCTCTTTGTCAGGGCGATCAACCCAGAGCCGCATTTAACCTTTTCAAGATCTTTCATTAGTTGCGCCCACCAGAGGCAGTCAAAAGCCCCCGATATATCCAGGAATACGCCTACGACGTATTTCTCCCGCCTTTCATCTGACCAGCCGAAGGCGTGTGTCATTGCATCAACGGTCGATAGGTTCTTGGTGAAACCAAATTGTCTGGCCGACATATGGATGTCCGTATCTTTACGGATTCTCGCCACGATAAGGTGTTCCAGTGCCTTAGCTAGAACTGGGAGTAAGCTATTGGGTCGGTATGACCTAGCCTTCGTCGGGTCCTTTATTGGGCGATTTCCTAATGACGACCAGCGCCGCGTTCTTCCACCGGCTCGGGAATGTCCTCGTAGCCAGTGAGGTATTGAACGCAAACGTAATTTGGTTTTGGAGGACGGGCCACGCTTGCCGCAAGATTCCTACCGTGATCCCGTCCAGGCCCGGGGCCTTGCATGTTTTCATCCGCCATATGGCATCTCTTACCTCATCGACCGTGCACGGTTCAACCGGGTCGAACGTCGGACTAAGCCCAGGTAATGCCAACTCGAATCTGCCCACATAAACGCCGGTCTCTCTACGGATTTCCGCCTGTTCTGCGGTCTCTGTTGCGTCGCTATCCTCAGGGACCAGTTGCTCGAGAAGCCTCTCGCCGGTCTTCCTAAGCGAACACGTAAATGTTCTGTCCATTTTTCTGATGGACGCTGGTAGTTTCTCCGAGGGCCGTGTTCCCCCAGCTTTTAGCCATTTATAGACGGGTCCCCAGGGCTCCTCGTTCCCGGTGCCGGTAACGAAGGAGCGCCAGGCCGTCCGCCGTGCTCTGAAGCAGGCGCGGTTATATCTCCGCTTGAGGTCTGTGTACTTCCTCCTTATGGCTCTCTTTCTGAACGCGTTGCGTTCTGCGCGTAGTTTGCGCTTCCAGCGTCCTAATCTGGCGAGCTCGCTACCGAGGTCCGAGCTCCACCAGAGAGACGGTTTCAGACGTCCGACCACGGCCCGTTTCATGTGGGTATCACAAGCCGTTTGCAGCACTTCCGAGAGTGCGTTCACACAGGGATCTACGACCGGCAACCGAGCTCTGCTGACCGTGCTATCGTTAAACTTTTCAAGGTCTTACGGAATGATTTCCAATCAGTATTTTTCCATAAATATCGTTTCCGTACGGCATTACCAGTGGGCGGAAAGGCGTTCTGGCTGCACGCAAATCTAAAGCTGATCACGTTGTGATCGCTTGATGTCAATCCGGGTATGACCTTCCAGTCCGTCACCCTACGCTCCACCGAAGGCGAAGCGAGTGTAACGTCCAGGTTGGCTGACCCTCTATTCATGAACGTTCTAGGTTGGTCCGGCTGATTCAGCACGGACAGGCCCTCTTTACTTATCAATTCCACGATTTCTTCGCCCCAGTCGTCCGTGCCTTCATCGTGCCACACCGTCGACCACCCGTTAACATCCGCACAGACAAGCACGGCGCCGCGGTTCTGGTCCAGGGTGGACCCGAGCACGTCGGCGTGTGTCTGGGTGAGGTCAGAGAACTGGAAGTATGAATATACTACCGTCAAGCTGACTTGTCCCACCGTGAGCGTGGCCGCGGCCAAGTGGGGTGTACAGAGATGTCTAAGAGCGAGGACTCCTATGGCCGGGTTCGCGACAACAACGGCAGCCTTCGGCCATCGACCCGCCGCGATTACCCTAAGGGGATGCCTGTGTAGCTGGTAGATTCCCGTACCATCGGTCGCTGGCTCTTGGATTAGCGCGACGTCTATGGCTAACTCTACCAGAAGTTTGTCTATCTGGTGCGTGGCCGCCTTTCCTCGGCCCGCGTTAATTTGAATGAAATTTATCATTTTCTCCTCGGTCCTGCAGATCACCGCCTGGGAGGGGCACGTATCCAGCCCGGTGGCTAGCTCTGGCTCGTGATGGACGGGCGTATGTACGAAGAGACCTTCCGGGTTACGCATATTATCGGCGACTACCAATTCGCCTAAGGTCGATTCTTGTGCGCAGTCACTGGACTCACTGTCCCTATCTGGTTACGGGCTTTTCCGCTTTTTCTGTCGAGCTCTTCGTTTGTGGCGCCTGGCCCCGTTTCCCTTAAATATGGTTAACCGTCAAGAGTGGTGACTTTCGATGACCTAAAGGAGCTCTCTAAATTAAATGTATTATTCAGTTGGGTGCCTTTCCTGCGATTTCATCGGTTCTAAGAATTACAAGACGTGTGATCAAGTCTTAATTGTCATATTAAATAGTACAATGTTAACACTATCGTTTACTCATCATTTCCGAGAAGTCCAGGACGTGTGATCATGTTTTATTCATTATATTAAATATCACGATGTGCAGGTGTTCGCACTATCCGTTGGTGCTACACTGTTTGAATATATTATTCCATCGGTATACACATCACCTCTCCGTATAATATATATGTGTTGAAATAACACGGTACGTAACTAGGGATGGCAACGATATATCGATATATCGAAAATATCGATACATGAAGTCGATATATCGATAAATTTTATATCGATACAACCACACCGATATATCGCCTCGATATTATCGAGTCTTGTGATATTTTAATACGATTAATCGTTGGGACTTTAAAATACAATTATGAATTATTTGGGTTTTTATATATTTATAGCTATTATAGCAGTATGTTTACTGTTTATATGTACATCCTACTATTCCTACTTGATTCCATTGAAAGTAGATAAAGTCATATACTTATATAGGTATATTGTATTTGTACGGCCGTACGGTTCCACGGAATCTCCTACTATTAAACTATTATTAGAATATTTTATGATATGATGGATATTATGATTAATGAATATTGCCATTTACTCATATTAATCGTTATTCATTACCATTTCTTCGTAGTCCGTAGACCGTCGAACACTGTACGAATATACGACTATTTTTTTTGTTCTGATTTAACTGCTTTATGTTTTTGGCTGTACTTTACAATCGAAATATTATTTGCATTATTTTGCAATTTGTACCATTTTTTATTTGCGTGATTATCTCTATCTATTCCAAAAATGCCGCCGGTAAGTGGTGTTTGGAAACATTTTACTAAAATGAATAACTACTTGGCTACGTGCAATATTTGTCGTAAACGGCTTAAGACATCTGGAAATACGTCCAATTTACGTAGCCATATGAAAACGCACAATAAATCGACATCCCAAGGCCAAAATACCCAAAATACCCAAGATGAAGACCACCCAATCAATGTAAGTATTTGTTAATTAATACTTATTAATTATTATTAATAATACAAATTATTTCCTTAATATTATTATTAGGGCTCGGTCGCACGGAACTTAATTAATATTTAATTTATAAGAATATATTATTAATATTGTCTAATCATCAAATTGTATTGTAAAATGGCAAAATTGAAAATATGCTCTTAAAACTATAATGTTTTAAAATTTATTTAAATGCAACAAAAGTTAGCTATTTTATTTATAATGATAATATAAAACATAATTAAAATAGGTTGACGCAGATATAAGCGAATCTTCTAGTATTGCAACTACCAGTACATCTGAAGCTGCTTCTACTTCTGGAACTACTTCAGAACCAATCAAACGACAACAGTCAATTTCACAAGCTTTTACGAAAGTAGCTTCATTTTTGGGTAAATATTTTATTTTTAAATATTTAATTATTCAATTATATTAAAACTTTAATTTTTAGATGGTGGATCTCAACATTCTATATGTACTGAAGCTGTTATATATTACATTTGCAAAGATAATCAACCATTTAGTACGGTCGATGGTAAAGGTTTTCGATATATGCTGTCACGGATTTGCCCATTGTATAAAATACCAACTAGAAATACAATTAAAAAATATATTGATGACAAATTTGATTATCTTTCAATGCGGTTTAAAGAAAAAATCGAAAATGCAGAAAATATATCAGTTACAACTGATGCTTGGACTGATACTTATACTATGAAAAGTTTTTTAGGAATCACAATCCACTTCTTGAATGGTTTGACTTTTTTGCCAGGTAAAAATTAGAATAATGACTGTTAGCGCAAATTAATTAATAATTTAAATCATTAAATCCTTAAATTTAATTCATATTATTTTAGGTACACTTGGTGTAGTAGAATTGACTCAATCTCATACTGCTGACTATATAGGAAGTCAACTTCTAATTACATTGAGTAATTGGAATATTAATAAAAAAAATATTGCAGCTGTCGTCACTGATAATGGGGCCAATATGGTAAAAGCAATTTATGACCAGTTTGGAAAAGGGAATCATATTCCTTGTTTTGCCCACACGATTAACCTTGTTGTTGAGAATTCAATCTCAAATTCTGAGGAGTTTAAACAATTATTGCACAAAGTCAGAGAGGTAGTTAAGTACTTTAAACGGAGTACTTCAGCATCTGATGAATTAAGAAAATTGCAAATAAATGAAGGTAAAATGAATTTATGATTTTTTTTTTTTACAAAATTTAAAACAAAATAATATTATATTTATAATTTATGTACAAATTTGTAGTTTGATTAAATAATAAATAAATTGTATTTTTCAGGAAAAAAGGAAGGAAATGTCCATAAGCTTATATTAGATGTGAAGACAAGGTGGAACAGCACTTTTTATATGCTTGATAGATTTTTAATATTGTCTAAACTCGTTTCTGATGTTCTTTTGCAAAAACCATCAGGTCCTGAAATGCTCACAGCAAGAGAGCTACAACAATTGCGTGAAACAATAAAATTACTTCGGCCATTTGAGAAAGTTACTCTGGAAATATCTGGTGAAAAATATGTAGTTATCAGTAAAATTATGCCACTTTTGAATTGTGTTACTATTGAAATAGAATCATTACAACTTACGTTGGATATTGGGATTGAACTAAAAAGAAACATTATTACAGAATTGAAAAAACGGTTTAGTAAAATTGAGTTTTTTAATATGTTTCCAATAGCTACAATTTTAGACCCTAGGTTTAAAAATGTACACTTCAGAGATCCTGTAGCCTGTCAACAAGCTATAGTAGAGCTAAAAAAGTTGGCCAAAAGTTCAATACAGGAAGCAAGCTCGACTGATTGTTCAAGTGTTGACGAAGAACAGCAATCTGATAATTTTGATTTATGGGAACACCATAAAACATTAGTACATAAGAAATATAAAAGAAAACAAACAAGAACAGATTTGTCAGAAACTACCAATGTAAATGCCTACTTATCACAGCCTTTAATTTCTTTAAAAGAAGATCCAGTTCAATGCTGGGAAGATATGAAAACTGTGTATCCAGATTTATATGTACTTGCTCGGAAATATTTGTCCATCATGGGTTCGTCTGTTCCTTCGGAAAGATTATTTTCAAAGGCTAGT
Source organism: Melanaphis sacchari (assembly GCF_002803265.2). Classification (NCBI taxonomy): domain Eukaryota; kingdom Metazoa; phylum Arthropoda; class Insecta; order Hemiptera; family Aphididae; genus Melanaphis; species Melanaphis sacchari. The sequence goes on along the minus strand of NW_020271206.1, from coordinate 24,456 downwards.
TTAACGCTTTCAAAATCAAGGAATAGACTGTTAGGAAAGAGATTGAGTAAATTACTTTTTTTAAACTCCATTGATGATGATCTTTGGTTCCAAACTTAATAAATGTTAATTTTGTTACATTTTTTTTTACTAAATTTAAATGATATTTTAAAAATTAAATATACAGACATACAGTATACAGAAATATATAAAAATTGCAAATATAATTTATTAAAATTGTTATGTTTTTATAAATATAAACTATCTTATAATTCTGTTAAATATATAGGTACATGCCTTGATTAATCAATTTGTTGGTCATTAATCCTATAGTAAGTATCGATTACAGTTTACGGCCTCGGACTACGGTATAACTGTATAAGCCATAAGGTTTTATTGAAATAAATTATAATCTATCATCTATTCGCAAGTCTATGAACCTTTTACCTTTTTTAGTATTAGAAAAAATGTTCCGATATATATCGATGTATCGATAAAATAGTGGTCGATATATCGTGGTATCGATGTTGGGTATGCAATATATCGAAATTTCGATATATCGATGGTCAACGATTTTTTGCCATCCCTATACGTAACACATCTACCGCTACGAAGAGCCCCGATCCGACGGTATAGGCGCTTAGGCACGACTCGGGCCATCACTTTCCGGGGACGGCTCGCCAGGACCCTCACAGCTGGTCAAGGCGACCCGACACCCGTCAGGGGATTACATCATCCTCGCGGTTACCCACGATTCAGAGGGGAGCGATACCGGCGCGATAGTCTTTCCCCGGGGGACGGCAAGCGGTCCTCCCGGTGAGCGGCCCCGCGCCACGGGCAAACCTAGGCCTTCACGCCCGTGGAACTACATTTCCGTCGCTCCCCGGATCGGGCAAACGCTCCGGCCTGTAGCGGACGCGTACGGAGCCCAACCCCCCACGCCACGCTGGCGACCGGTGTGGTTAGCGGACGTTCCGCCTTGGCAGTACCAGGCCCGAGAACCACCGCTGGGGACTAGCGAAAAAAGGCTGTGGTTTCGCTAGATATCGGTCACTCATATTGGAGGTGGATAGCATGCACAGTACAATTGAATCAACTAAAAAAAAATGTACCAATATATACCATGTATGATTGGTTGAATATCTGTTGCCTAGCTCGGTCTCAAAGAAATAATAAAAATGTTCTGGGTACTCGGTTCATGAATTATTATACACAGATATTTTTGATCTAAAAAGTCTAGCCGGTATTTTAATGAAGAATAGAAATATTGAACACTTTGGTGCTCAAGTGTCTTGGTTAAAAATAAAAGTTATGAAGTATGAAAAATATAAAAAAGGGATAATACAGTTCAAATACAATTACTCAGACGATGAATATAGAAGTATACATATGGGCGGAAAAGGTAGGCCTTCAATACTTCCCGAAAATTTAAAAATGTTGTACGATAAACCTCTAAAAATATCAGAAATCAAAAAAAAGATCTCATGAAGCTATGTAAATCTGAAGCTGTACCAAAAGACTTTCATAATTGGTATCAAAATATTCTTTCCTGTTCGAAGAAGAAGGATACCGGGGCGGCTCCAGAGCCTAAGTTAGGGGGGGGGGAAGTTATAATTTCACAAAATCTTATAACAAAAAGAAAACAACAATTTTTACAACACAAATTCAAGACGTCTATTTTCTAAATTGGCGAAAATATCAATAATATGATCTATTTGATCTAGAATATTTATTTTATTATAAACATTAAGTAAGCATAATGCTGATAGTCTATCTTCACTCATCCTTGAGCGAAGCCAGGTTTTCAGTCTCCGAAGTGTGGAGAAATTCCTTTCAGCAGAGGCAACACTAACTGGTAAAGTTGATAATACTTGCAATAATTTTTTAATAGTTGAAAACACATCTTCATCGCAGTTCATGTATGATTCCAAAGCTGTACATGGACGTTCTGTAATCGATTGTTGTTTCCATTTGTGAAGCCACAGACAAATTTCACCTAAAATAAATAATAGAAGTTGTCATGGCGATGCTAATTACTATTAACAATTATAATTAAATTGTATTATTAAAAAATAATAATGGTACCTTCTAACATATCAACCATTACATGTTCGGAAACAGTGAAAAGAGGTGAAAACTTTTTTGCTACTGTAATGATTCTCTTAGATATTTTTTGTCAGTCCTAACCATCAGTATCATTTAATTTAACAATAATACTTGGTATAAGCAAACGCAAAACAAATGCTTCCAATGTCTTTGTTTATAACCTATTGGTTATATCTGATTTTATAGCATCCAATAATGGAACATAAATGCTACGCAAGTAAAATTGTTCAGCATCCGTTGCAGGGTAATTATCACGATGTATTTGAGTTTTTTCTATTCTTGGCATTTTGATATCACATCCAATTTCTTCTGCTAAACTACTAGCGTTCAAGAAAATTGTGTGAAATTCACTAGCACACATTGTTCGTTTTTCTTGAAATATTTCCTTTATTCCTTCTATTGCAGAAGAAGCATTAGCTAAATCTAAAGATGTTGATTGTAGAAGTCTAGATACAAGCAGCAATAATTTTAAAATATCAGTAGTTGATAAAAGAGAAATTATAAAATCACTGTTGCTTATAGCTGCTAATAATATAGATGCTTTTGAAGATGAGTTTCGATCAGCCCACTTGGAAATTACTGTAAGCGCTTCAATAACCTGTAACAAATTAAAATTTTAGGCTCATACGAATTTTCAAAAAAACAGCCGATGAAATAATGATTGAAAAAAGTACACATTTAGAATTAGAAAAATCACCTAAAAATCAAACAACTGATGACTTTTTTGACTTTGGATCTTCTACTTTGACGTTAACCGGAATACCAAAATCAGAACTAGAAGTCTTACATTACTTCGCTGATGAAGAAAATGACCTTCAACATCTAAACAAATATCCAACTATCAAACAAGTATTTATTCGTTATAATTAGAGACCGGATTTATATGCATTTTAAATTGTAAAATATGCATGCAAACATGCACTATAAAAAGTCAAAATATGCAAGATAAAACGCAAAATATGCAAAATAATTTTTGATTATACAGCTATATTTATTCATTGTAAAGTTATAAAATCAAAATATAAATTATGAAAATATAAATAAACTACAATATTATTATATTATATAATGATGATAAAAATGAAAAAAATTTTAATTTATTCGATATTAGAAAAACAATAAGTAACAATAATATATTCCATATTGATCTCGGTTAAATTATGACGGCGATTTGTGAGAATATGTTTATATGCAGAAAAACTTCGTTCCACATCAACGCTTGTTATGGGCGCATATTTAAAACTCGACAACCTCCCTACCTACCAACTAATACGGAAACAAAATATTTTCAATTTTTGTATTGTGGAAAAATTTATATATAATAATTGTTCATACAATTATAAAATTAAATTAAATTTATACTTAGTGTATACGTATTATGTAAAAACATGCGTTTTTATATAAAATATACACTTGAACCCAAAATATGCAAAAATATGCAAAATAAAAGTTTGTAATATTATTTATTTAAGTATGATTGATAAAAACCCATTTATTGCATGCAATTGCTTATAAAAATATGAACATGCATAATATGCAAAATCCGGTCTTTAGTTATAATACTCCACTTCCGTCATCAGGTCCTGTAGAAAGACTCTTTTCATTTGCTACAATGACGAATCAACCAAAAAGCCATAAACTATCGGATCATTTATTTGAAAAACGTGTTGTGTTAAAGGCAAATTTATTATAAAAATGTTTCAAATTCTAAATTACTATGAATATCATATATTATCATTATTTTTATTAACATCATTGAATTATTACAATGATTGTTACTAAATAATATATACTTATTATTATACCTAATTAAATTAAACTTATTATTTGAATTATATTGTTATCATCATCATATTATTTAATTACATTTACAATAATTTTGTTATGAAAAAATATTTTGTTTCTAAAATGTTTAGTTTTTTATAATTGTTAATTTTGTTATCATGTGTCAAATGTATTACTGTAAAATTAATTGTATACTTAATTTGTATTCTTAAATTAGATATAAAATATAATAATCATAGAAAAAATAATAAAGATTAATCATGATTACAAATGAATACATTTTGTAATCGTAATCAATACTATGATTAAATTATTACTTTAATCATTTAAAATTATTTTTAATTGCGATTAACGATTACATTAATTTTTATAGCGATTAACGATTATAAAATGTAACCTTAATCATTAATCAGATTACAATTTGCCCAACACTGAATGAGTGATGTGAGTTTTAGAATCCTTCAATTTCTCATCATTTTTAGGGCTTAAAATACATTCAAAGTCGGCATAAATAACAATCGGAATTCTACAGGTTTTTTTATAACTTTTAAAATATATAAATTCGTCATCTACTCCTTCTTCAAACATTATAGGTCTTCCTAATTTATTTTTGTTACACATATTTTTTTATGACTAATTAATCCTGATTTACCCCAGCGTTTGCTTTTACATTTTTTATTACTGAAAGTTGTAAAACATCTCTTACAAATTATTAACTTAGAACAATTTTTAGTTTTCTGGCTCCTAATAAATCTTGAAAAATTGATAATATAACTATAATGTGATGTTTTACCATAACTAAATAAAAATAAATCAAAATGATTATTTTTTTCCAAATCAACAATGTTTTATGGAAAAATAAAATTGTTATTATTTAAACTATAAACATTTACCGAAACAATATTTAAACGTTCAAATATTTTTATCTGTTTTATCGGTGTCGGAAAATCGGGGAATAGTAAGTTCCTACACGAGAGTAGCAGGTAAACAATTACATATGTTAGTTCCTACACGGCGGAAAAAGGTACATATGTAAGTGTACCTATATGTGTATATATGTGTAAATATGTATATACGAATAAATATATGATGATTATATATTATATAATACAAATCGCATAACACATTTTCACAAATAAGCATATTATAATAATTAGATTTGTTATTGAAACTTTATACGCTGGTATAGCTATTTAATATAGGTAACTACATTCAAATATACTTATAAATATATATACGAAATCACTGGAAAATACGACAAGCTACAAACTGATAATATTATCCCCTATACCGACTCGACGTAAGGAAAAAGATAAAATATCTTATTATCTATATTTTTGACATACAAAATATTTATGACTTTTCATCATCGATAAAAATGATACAGAACTTGATTTTGATTTGATAAGCTTAAAATTAGTTATAAGTCTTATAACTATACACAGTAAAATGTACATCTAGTTATTTCTCTTAAAAGTTTTGTTAGTATTGTTCGAAACATCTGAGTGTCCGTACATATCCGTTTATACTAATCATATACAGTTATACAAATTCACAATGAGCGAGAATGTATCATTCATGTTGAGTGAAAAAGGCAAACAACTACTAGTTTTGAATAATTTAAAATTTTTTAAGCATCATACATCTAAAAAAACTGAAATTACGTGGCGTTGTGTAATAAATAAGTGTAGTGCAAAAGTTTATACTTTGGGTCAAAATGCCCAATTAATTAATACAGATAAATCGTGTTTTGATCACCGCCATGCAAGTGATAGCACTTTAAATCGGCAACAAATAAGCAATGCTTGCAAAAAAAAAGCTGTAGACTCTATAGTTGAAAAACCGTCAAAAATAATACGAAAAGAAGTATCAAATTATGTTAACGAAGGAGATTTGATTGCACCCGACTTAAAACTCATAGCAAGGAATATTCATAATGCAAGAATGCATTGTTTCCCCAAACTGCCAACATCAAGAAAAGAAGTTCACGAAATATTAAGTTTATTAGACATAAAAACAAATAGAGGTGAGTTATTTTTATATGAAAATGACGCGCTAAATGAAATAGTTATTTTTTCATGTAAAACAAATATAGATTTGTTAAAAGAATTAGATGTTTTATATATGGATGGTACTTTTAACTATAGTGATAAATATTATACGCAACTATACACGATTCATGGCATTAAAAATGGAGTGTACATTCCGTTAATGTTTTGTTTATTGCCAAATAAAGAAAAAAAGACTTACATTGCATTATTGAAAACAATAAAAATAGCTGGAGTAATACCTAAAAAAATTATTTTAGATTTTGAAATAGCAATGCATCAAGCAGTTTTTGAAATTTTTCCGGAAACAGAGGTGTTTGGATGTCGTTTTCATTTGGGCCAAGCTTGGTACCGCAAAATTCAAAATTTAGGTTACGCACCACAATTTAATTCTGCAAATGACGATGTAGGAAAATGGTTAGTACATATTTTTGGACTTCCTTTTCTCAATCCAGAGGAAGTGGCAGAATGTTTTACAGAATATTTTATGGCAGACAAACCTGAAAATGCAACTATAACCGAATTTTGTGATTATTTGGTAGACAATTATATATCAAATGAATCAATCTTTCCTCCGAAAATGTGGGCGCGGCAATGTTCTGATAGAGTCCATACGACAAGCGCTTGTGAAAGTTTTCATTCAGATTTTAACTCTAATTTTTATCACCAACATCCAAATATTTTTAAAATTATTAAAATTCTCAAACTTTTTCAAGTAAATACGTATATAAAAATAAGAACTACAATTAATAACCCAAAACCAAAAATCAGTAAAAAATACGCCGAAAAAGAAGATTTTATAAATGAAAAATTTCAGATTATAGAATAAGCAAAATAAATAAATACGATTATGTTAAATTATTAAGTTATAGAAATAAACCTCATAAAATATAAGTTTTCATTTTTATTATATTTTTTACTTTTTATATTATATTATATTCAATTTTTAAAATTAAAATGCATTATACGATTTTTATTATATTGTATAATCATCATATATGTATTTATTCGTATATACATCGAATATACATATATACACCTTTTTTCCGCCATGTAGGAACTAACATAGGTACCTGGTTTTTACCGTGTAGGAACTTACATACGTACCTTTTTCCGCCGTGTAGGAACTAACGTGTGTATTTTTTTTACCTGCTACTCTCGTGTAGGAACTTACATTCGCCCGGAAAATCAATACATTTAAAATTTAATCCACTCTTTTTTTCTAAAAAATTAAAATATACTTGGTTAAAACGAGATTTATTTGAACGCTTATCATATTTACTTAATATAGAATATTTAAAACAGTAATTATCCTTATTTTTAACATTAACAATCGCTTTTTTTTCTTTTATAGATAACGGTAAATCAATATATGAACTCCCTTTTAGAGGGTTTACTAAATTAATTCTTAACTGTAACCCAACTATTGATACAAGAGATTAACCTGAACCTTTTGCAATAAATTCTGATTCCTCAGTTAATATTTTATTGAACATACTATTTAGTAAACATGTAAAATCAGATGAATTGCATGCTAAAATATTTGATGATTTAAAAGCTATATCTTGAATATCATGGGTTACCGGACGTTCAAAAACAGCATCAACATGTAAATTAAATTTGATTGCTGTTTTTTGTGATGACTGTTTTAACTTTAAAATAAGCTTATCTAAAATATAACTAAAAAATAATTTATAATCCACATATTTTTGACTGTTCTTTATAATGAACGTTTTTGAACATTTTTTAAACCTTTCGATTTCGATCAGTCCGCTTCCACTCGTATTCATACGTTGGTATTTTGTGATTACTGATCTTTTTATAATTAAACTAAAAATAAAAAATAAATAAAAAACACTTTTTTCTTTTTAAATGTATATATATAGTTTATTATGTAGATTATTAAAAACATTATTTTTAAAAGTATAATTCAAATAATAATATAATCATTTTTTTTAAACATTAATGTATACAATCAAAATTTAGATCAAGATTAAATAATTCTGATAATGGTTTTAGATTATTACGTAATAAATTAGAGGTATCGCTGTAATGAGAATAACGTTCACTCAGACTATGAAAACTGTAATCATCATACAGCTTATAAAATTGAATAATAACTTTTATTTCATTTTGTAATTTGATTATTTGTTCATTTAAAATTTTAATTTTTTCTATATCTAATAACTTTTTAGCCAAGTATTTTTGGTATCGTATATTTTTTATTTTTCTTTTTATTAAAACTATTTCATTATTTTTCTCTATCTCCGTTTGAATTGCTCTTTCTTCTCCATCAGCTATTTCTTTCCTAGTTTTTTGCAACTCGTTTTTGAGGAAATTGATTAAATCCATTGCTAAAAAATCAATTTATTGATATATATATTTTTTTAAAAAAAATCCTTTAAACCAGTGTTTCTCAACCTTTTTTAAGTTATCGCCCCCTTAAATGTCAAAAATTTTTTTAACGGCCCCTACAATGAGAGAATTCTATAATAAGGGTTAGGTTAAGGGTATTTGGAAAATTTAAAAGAAAAAATTGAAATTATCTAATAACTCATGTTTTTATTTATTTTTTATGTTTGATATATTTTTTATTTATAGTTCTAGTATTATGGTAATTAATTTAAAAAAATAATTATTGATAAATAAATAAATAAAAATTAAATTAATTATTTAAAAAAATATAAATATAAATACATTTTTTAGTTTCTTTAAAAATATATTGCTAGGCTCAATGAGATGGTTGAACTTGGTGGTTTTTAGCAAGTTTTTTTTATATTAGGTTCGATGTTTGTTAATTTAAGTCGTAAATCTCCTCTTGTCACGATATCCAGTCGATTTCTCTTTTTTGTAATCAAATCTGTTACAGTGCTGAACCCTCGCTCGACAAGGTATGAGGAAGGAAAGGCTATTAACATTTTTTTAACGAGAGTCCACAGTCCAGGATAATTATGAATTATGTTAGTTTTAAGCCAAAATTCCGTGAGCCGATCACTACCCTTGAAAGTGGATTTCAATGTTTCATCAGTTGAAAGTTCGATTAGTTCTTCTTGAATTTGTATCTCTGCTGTCTCAATATTTATAAAAGGATTCATGACCCATTGAGGAACTTCCAACGACAAAATATCCTTAAAACGTTCTGAAAAGTCCATATGTAAAGACTCGAGGTGTTGACAGTAAACTTGTATGTTGTCGAAAGCTATTTTACTGTTTTTGTGCAGATCAGCCAAGACTGGGAACTGGCTGAACTCTTGGCGACCAAAATTGGTCTTCCACAAAGTCAATTTTTTTTGGAATGCAGAAATAACCGATTTTGACGTTATTAAATTGAGCTCGTCACCTAGCAGTTGCAGATTAATGGCATTAAACTTTGCAAATAAATCGGTCATATAAGCAACATCGCTTTTAAATAGTAACAACCTGTTTTTGAGCTTTACATCTTTCTCATCAAGAAACTCAAGCACAGAATCGAAAAGATTCCAAAACCTATTGAGGCAGGCACCTTTGGAGAGCCAGCGAACTTCGGTGTGTAAAAGCAAGCGATTGAATTCTTCGTCGTTTTCCTCGCATAGCTTTGTAAATAGTCGATTGTTCAACGAATTACTACGAATTTTATTCACAGCAGATATGACATATTGTAATGACTGATGCAAACGGTCACTGAGGTTTTTTGCAACTAAATATTGTCTGTGAATGACGCAGTGAATAGCTAAAATACCGGGTATTTCATTTTTTAAAAAAGCTATGAACCCACGATGACGTCCTACCATTGCAGGTGCTCCATCAGTGGCAATAGATATAACATTTTTAAGAGGAATATTTTTTTCTTTAAAAAAGTCTTTGACTATATTGAAAATAGATTCACCTTTTGTGTCAGTAATCAAGGTCCTTGCAAAAAGCATTTCTTGAACGATTTTTCCTTTGTTTACAAACCGGACGTATGCCAATAGTAATGCCTCATTATTCGGCAATGTTGATTCGTCGATTTGAAGTGAAAATTCTGTGGATGATAGAAGTTCACATAATGAAATTTCAACGTCTTCCGCCATTTCGTCGATTCGCCGTCGCACAGTATCGTTGCTTAATGGGACATTTTTTATTACACTGTGTGAGGCTGAATGGTGTAAAACCGTTTCTAAAATTTCTTTGACAGCTGGAAGTATTAACTCTTCGCCTATGGTATGGGCTTTTCCCGATTTTGCTATCAATTTCGATATATTATAAGAAGCAATCAAACCATCATCGCATTGTTTTGATGAGCCTGCGAATAAGCCTGAGACCGATGGTGCCTTCAGAAACTTGTCCCTAATATTTGTGAAAAACGACAAATCTTTATTTTGTTTGTCAGGATGAACTTTTTGCAAATGTTCCTGCAAACGAGATGGTTTCATTGCCTCATTGGAGAACACTTTATTACAAATTAAACACATTGGGAGCTGTATGTTGAATGGCGATGGAATAAATCCAAACTTTAAATACGTCATATTATATTGACGGCATTTTCTTTTTGCATCAGACATTTTTGGAAATACAATTTTACACACGTTACTAACTGACTGAATATAACGAAAACTAATACAACATAAGCGGGTCAAAGCAAACGGTGTACTAAAAGGTTGGTTAATATAGGCACCTATAATAAAGTATAATGTCAACGCACAATCGCTAAAATAATTAAGATAATAAATTTGTAGATAAGTTATTGTGTATTGCATAGATTGAGTAGTGACTGATAGTTATTATATGGATTATCAAGTATGAATTATTTTTAGGTCACACCGACACCATCTACAACGTTTTTGCGTGAACCGTTTGCCGCCCCTCTACCACCCAAAATTAGTTCACCGACCCACTACCACCCAAAACTAGTTCATTGCCCCTCGGTGACACTTTACCGCCCACTGGAGGCGATATTGCCCCGTTGAGAACCACTGCTTTAAACTATATATTAATGTTTCTGAATTAAGTAGTCAATAGATTCATATGTTATTCCACACCATTATAGCCACCGAATAATCGGATACGGAACGGTTGAAAATGTTAACGAATCGTCTAAGCGACGCACAAAACGATTATTCAATAACCGTAATGTGGAACTAAGATAGTTACTGGAACTTTGCCATCCGTACGCTAGATTCATTGTATTATACAACCGTTCACATCAACAGCAGGTGATTTTCTACGAGAATTTTACGAATATATGAACTATTTATAGAAACAATACTTATTTACATCAATACTAAAAAAAGTTATAATAATATAATATATTATTATTTAATATAATTTTTTTTTTTTTTTTGTTTAGGTATATTTTTTTCTATTTTTTCCAGTTCTAAAAAATGTTATGTTATATATATTCAACATTAATTTAAAATGGTTTTTTTAAAAAAAAAAACATACAGTTTTCGTTAAATTTGAAATATTGTATTATATGTATTATTCATTAACTTTAATAAGTTTTTTTCATTTTTTTGTTTTTGCAGATTTATTTCATTTTTTGTTAAACATTTTACATAGGTATAATATCATTTAGTTTTTCGTTAATAAAATTTTTTCATTTTTTGTATTTGCAGATTTATTTCATTTTTTGTTAAATATTTTACATAGGTATAATATCATTTAGTTTTTCGTTAATAAAATTTTTTCATTTTTTGTATTTGCAGATTTATTTCATTTTTTGTTAAACATTTTACATAGGTATAATATCATTTAGTTTTTCGTTAATTTTTTTAAATCGTATTATATGTATTCATTCTTAACTTAAATCAGTATTTTTATTTGTCTTAGGTTTATTTCAAAAATTTTGTTTGTATCATTATGTATTTTGATGAGTTTTTAAATAGGTATAAAATTAAATTTTTTTTGTTGTGTTCAAAAACATAATACGATTAAAATATTTACTAAGCCTTATCAAATATAATATATATTATTTTTAATATAATAATAATAAAAAAACTTTATAATATTTAGAAAAATCAGATAATGTAATAAGATATATTTACTATAATAATTATGAATATTATGTTAAATTATATTTTTAAAAAATAATATATTTAGTTATATCAGTTGATTACATTTACTCAAAATATAATTAGAGTAAATGTAATCATCTAAAATTTTTTTTTCTCAACTTTAAATTTTTCTATTTCTATTAAACTAGAATACTTTTTTCTAAATATATTTCTAATTTTATGATTAATTAATTTAATTTTTTCTTTTTTAATTCTTTCAGCTGCGACTTCTGACACTTTGTTTTTTTCTAATTGAAAATAAAGTTTTTTTAATTCGCCTTTGTTGATATATTCTTGTATCATTTTATTCTGAAATTAGAGATTTTTTTTTTGTTATTTAAAAACGAGAATAAAAAAATCGAGTACGAATCATACATTAAATAAATTATAAGTATGTGTGAATACTAGCATTATATATAAATATATATTCAAAAAAATATAATTTTGATAAATATATATATATATTAAAAAACCTCCTCTAGTCTGTTTAAATATATTTTTTATTTTTTTAAAAAAACTCGGTTTACTATTATTAATAAAATAATCGACTGTAACTATTAAAAAAATAAAAAGTAATACTTCAATTTTTAAAAAACGTGAGACACTAATCATACTTTATATTACATATATACCACTTATGGTACTATTCAATTAAATATTAAAAACTTAAAAGCCATAATGTTTAAAAAAAAAAAAAAATTATATTTAACCGTATGAGATATTATATTTTTAAATATATATATTAATAAAAAAATAGAAACAATAAGTACTTACATATTTGTTTGCGAAAAGGTATCAAATAAATCTGATGTCTGCTATTGCGGACCGCTGCATTCACTTGTGTTCACTTGAGTTCACAATAAAAACTGGTGATTTTTTCAAAAAATATTTTCTAGTTATATAGCCCCAAATTTCCATCTCTATGATCATCAACGTCATTCGTTTTAAGATAACCTTTATTATATATTTTGGGGGACATGTTTAAAAAAAATAATTGGCAATAACAACTATCTAATATTTCGCAAGTATGTGGAATGAGTATGTGAAATTATAGAAATCATATATTTTGATTTTAATGGTTTGACCTATCCGTTGTCTTTTAACTTATAGTTTATTACATTATAAAACGTATTTAAAACGGTTCTAGGAACTATATTAATCAGGTACATGTTTAAAAAAAATAGTTGGCAATAACAACTAACTAATATTCGCATGTATGTGGAATGAGTATGAGAAATCATAGAAATCATATATTTTGATTTTAATGGTTTGAGACCTATCTGAGGTCTTTCAACTTATAGTGTATTACATTCTAAAATTCGTAGAAGACCTCGTACACGTACATGAGTGCTTTCTTAAATTATATCCGTGAGAATAACAACTTAGCCAAAAAAGTGGTTATAACAAATCATGCTTATGGGTGGTGAGGAGTGTAAGAGGAAACATAGCATATAAGGAGACTAGCTAACACAGTGTACACAGTATACCTCATTGAGTCTACACCGTCCTCACGTCTCTTATTTTTGTACTCAAAATTTTTTCTATTTTTTATTAAATTTATTTTAAAATTTAAAAAAATGTCGTGTTATTCAGTTAAAAGTGATGATGAAGAAGAATGCTTTTCTACAAGTGATGTAAGTAAAAAAATATATATATAAATATAATATTTAAGACTTAGGGCCGATTTCACCAAATACGCATTAATCGTGATTACAGTAATCAAGATTAAAAGTTAATCGTGATTAATTAAGGTTTGGATTTCACCATGCTAATCATGGTTCCACTAACATGATTACGGTAACCGTGATTAACTCTACTAACCATGATTAGTGTTCCTATCAAACAGCTGTGGCCTACGAAATATGATAACAGTGACATTATTATTTATCAATTTCAGTTCTCGATCGTTTTATTTAAAATTTGAAACAGTTTGTTGTTCTTAAGTTTTGTTTATTTGATTTTTAACTATTTTAAATATGGAAACTCTAAACATTTTAAAGAGGAAACGGGAACGTAGTTTCGAGTACTCTGAAAAATGTGTAGTTATAGAAATCGTCACTCGACATTTCAGTGTGATCGAATCGAAAAAAAATTACGGGGTAAATATGAAAGCCAAGAACCAGAGATGGGTAACTATTGCAGAAGAATTTGCCGCAGCTTCTTCAATCTGTTACAGAGATTCTCAGAGTTTGAAAACGCTGTGGGAGAACCTTAAGAGAAAGGCTAAGTTGGTGATTGCTGCGCAAGCAGACAACTTATATGGCACAGGTATTATATCTCATGCCATATATCATGTAAATATTGATGTAAACTAATGTACGGTTTTCACAGGAGGAGGTAAACCCAAGGCAATTTTAGCCGATCCTGTAATTGAAACAGTTGTGGGGCTAATTCGACCACATGTCGAACCATTGTTGCGTGCCAATATCAGATCCAGATCCAAGGTGTTATTAAAATGAATTGTACAACTTTTAATTACAATAATGTTTAATCTGTATAAATAAAATACATGTAACTGATATAAGAAGTGGCTGAGTGTCGTGAAGTTGCTCTGTTCTTCGTAGCTCTGGTACATCTCGTAGCCCATAACACCATTTTGTAATATGTTTGATGACAACGCAGACATTCCAAGTCAAATAATTACAAGCAAGTCAATTTACTCATGATTAATATTATTATTTCAATATAGTAATTATATTATTTACTAATATAAATATTTTAAACTTTCACCCTATTACAGATATGTCATCAGAACCTATAACTGATGACTATGAAAATAAAATGATTGAAAAAGATGAGGAGGAAATATTTGTAGTGAAAAAACAAAGCAGTATGACAACTGAAAATGACTGGTCGCAGTATAGCCCAGCTATGCTGAAGACTCCAATGTCTGCTGCTCTCTGCCAACCTTCACAATCATTTTCCCAGCCACTACCCTATTCATCCAGTCTTCCGCCCAACACCAGCACAGCGACGGAATTGCAGTCCTCTATTGCTGCATCTCCAAAAGTAATTCAACGCAAAAATCCAGGCGACACTAAAAATGTTGTGTCCCGAAGAAGACCAGTCTTAACCTCATCAGCATCACAGACTCTTCTAGAAACTAAAATCGCTTCACTTCATTCTGTAAGTGTCAATGCTAATAAAGAGCACGAATTAGAAATAGAGATACTTCAACTAAAAAAAAAGCAAAAAGAACAGAAGTTGAAGCAGGAAGAAGAGAAGTTAAAACAAGAAGAAATGAAAACTGAATTACTAAGAATTCAAATAGAGCGAGAAACTGGTGTACAATGGGTGTTTGCTAACGATGAAACTAAGTAAATTTTTAAACCTTTTTCAACTTATATAAGTCTGACTTTGTAACTACTATTATTATTATTATTTAAGAACTGGTTGCAGCTTGCAAAAATTATTTATGTGATAATTTATTTTTTATTATTTTAAATTTTAACTACCAATTGTTATTTTTTCATTTCAATTATTTAAGTATAAAACTGTTCTTTTTTAAATTGTGTACACATTCATACATTATAATACATTATCACTTTGATAAGCTTATTAAATAAATATGTATTCTATACAATTGTCTACTATTATTTTTTAATTATACCTTAATTTAAGCAAAGCTGGGCAAGTTGTATTTTTCAAGTAGTTAAAGTTTTGTTACTTTAATACAATAACAAACTAAATTAGAATAAACATTGGAAATAAGTTTTTTTTTGTTTAAAATCAAAATTTAAAAATTTGTTTTTCAAAATTTAATGTATTAGATAAATTAGTTATAATGTTAATGAAGGTAACTAACGAACTTGAACTATTGGAGATGAATAAAAAATTAAATTGAACAACTAATATTGATAAAATGTGAAGTAGGTAGACAGGTAATAAGTAATAAGCTTTATTTCTTTGTTTATATCATAATTCATAACTCATTAGAATATAGAAATTTAAAAAAAATAATATATATACAAACAGTATAATATAACATATTTGTCTATAAAAGACAAAGGTATAAACCTTTTCTTAAGTAAATAGGAATTATAAAGTAATACTTTATTATTTAAGGTAATAACCTTATTACCTATTCTATATTGACACAATATAAATACAAAAATTCATACATAATATATTATATATAAGTAAAATTATAGTATTAAAAAATTCAAATAAAAATCAATATTTTTGATATAAAATTAAAAATACCTTAGAAAGTACTCAATAATGATTATATTTATTAAAATTATTATCTGTAAAAAAATACCTATTTATTTATTGGTTTTAACGAGTTAGATTGGATTATTTTACACATTAAATTCAACTAGTGAAGTTATTAAGTTAATATGCATCAAAACTAGTGCCCAGCTTTGAGTTTCAGTCATACAAATATTAATTAGAATATTTCATTATTTTTCTAGTCTTAAAAATTAATCTTTTTTTTTTTCATATTAAGTTGAAATATGGTAAATTTATTAAATTAAGAATAAGAATTGATTGAATAAAACAAATGTAACAGTGCATTGAATTTCTAATTTTATATAATGAATATACAGAAATAATATACACACATAAATACTACAACTTTAAAATATAATAAAATACATATATTTAAAATATTATTACAAAATACATTTGCTTTACTTAGTATTGTTCATCCTGTGTAGCCAATCTGAGTATGCAACAAAAAAAAAAAAAAAATAGTTAGTATTTAAAATTTATTAGTGATCTTTATTTTCCATTTTAACTGAAAAAAATGCAGATATTCTAATTTATTACTATAGGTATAATATTAATTTACCTCTCAAAATGACCTTCAATTATTAACATCTGCCGTTCACGATTTTGGTCTGTTACCCTATGCTGTATGGGGTTTGGTACATATTCATTTGGTATGTTATCCTGGGCAAGAATTTCTTCCCAAGGAGCAAGAAGTGTCATTTCAAATCCTATGGGGACTGGCTCCCCTGCTCTACGAGCAATGTTATTTAAAACTAATGTCGCAGTTATAATAGGAAATACACGCATAAGTTTCACTCTTAACCCCAAACCCATGATGGGAAAACGTCGTTTCCAAACACCAAAAAATCTTTCTATAGAATTTCTTGTCCGGATTTGTGACTCATTGTACAATTGTTCTGCTGGTGTATGGCATTCGTGGAGTGGTATCATCATATAACTAGATGAAGCGTAACCACTATCCCCTACTAGTACTGCATCCCTATACACTCCTTGCTCGAACAAAGCTCTTCTTTTACTTTCTCGGAATATTCTGGAGTCGTGAGTGCTTCCGTCATACCTTGCTACTACATCCATAATTTCTAAATTGACATTACATATTGCCTAGACATTCAATGAATAATACCCTTTTCTATTTCTAAAACGCTCAGCAGTATCTCCATCTGAAAAATATAACGACCACTTATATTTAATTAAAAAATTCAAATGACCTTTAAATAGCCCTGTTCACTAGTACCATAGGCATAAATCACAGAGGTGCTTAATGCTTTCAAACTTAAACTTTACACCCTTATTATTTTTTGTCTTATTATTATTATTGTATTATTTATTATTTACATTTTATTACTTGATTTTGATTTTAAAAAAATGGTGTATAATATGTGTCTTTAATATTTTGTAACTACAATTACAACATCTTATGTGAATATGATAAAATTGTTGTTTTTGTAATTGACTTTTATTGTAAAAGCTCAAGGGGGTTTGAAAGAAATTTGGGTGTGGTGAGTTTTTCGTGTTAGCTAGTGCTTAAGCACCATAATGTTTAGGAACAATTTTGTTCTATGACTGGTACTAGTAAAAAAGGGATGATAATATGTATTATTGATTAGCAGTTACCTGGTGATTACCATAGTTTTATATGAGTGCAGTCAATGGCACCAATAACTCTCGGGAACTTGGCTTTTCGGTAAAACTCCAACTGCGTCCGTCTTATTTCTTCTGGGTTGTCAGGAAAATGAATATATTGACTACGTAGGTGTGCAATAGCACAGCTTACTTTGTGAACAATTCTATTCACCGTTGAGGAACTAAAACCACAGAGATCCCTCCAGTGGTTTGGAAGCACCCAGTCGCATAATAACGGAGAGTACATAATAATTGATTTATTGGAGAAATACAGTTATTCCTATTGAAAAGAAAAAAAATATTAGAATTCTAAGTACCTATACTTAATAGATTGCTTTGTAATTTAAAGAAAAAATAAAATGTGGTACTGGTACTTAACCTATGTATTTCTCATATAAGTATCTTCTAACAACACATTTACTAACCTATCCGTTTCAAATTCGAGTGCATCTTCTATTTTTTCTAGGATCGACAAAACTGTTGGCTTACTAAGCCTGTACCTGGTAACAAAATCGATATCATCTAGATTGTTAAAGTCTTCAGCCCTTTCTCGAATCCATCTAGGACGCCTGATTGCGAAGATGACGAACTCGTCTTCGGTATCATCGTCATCGTCATCTTCAAAAGCAATATTTATAACTCGTTGCCTAGTACGATGCATTGAATATTTAAATATGAAATAACTGCAGATACTACAACACAACTGATTATTTCGATCTCCAAGTACGAGTTTAATTAAAAATTTAAAACGGTTTTTTTATGCACATTCAAAAATATTAAAAACATTAAACAATAATAAACAACTGATTACTGATAAGTACTGATAGTAGAAATTTCTAACCGTGATCAACAACACTAATCGGCCGAAATTGGTCGGTTAGTTCTTAATCGCGATTACGCGTCGGTTACGCTTAACCGAGTTTGGTGAAATCCAAAAAATCTGGTTATCTCTGTTAATTAGTGATGGGCAGAAACGACTATTTGATACTACCGACTATTAGTCGGTTTTCATCACGTACTACCGACTATTATTCGACTAATAATATGCACAACCAGCTATGTATAAATCATAGAAATTAGTCGATTATTTTTTTCAACCAACTAATATGAATAAATGAAATTAGTCGGCTAATTATTCGACTACTTCTTTTCAACCAACTAATATGAATAAATGAAACTATTCGACTAATTATTCAACTAAAATAACTGATAAATCGGTAATTCTAAGAAATTTAAATTTTAGTCGTAATTCTATTTATAACTAGTCAAAACAAAAATACCGATAATGACACGCACGGGCACGGCGCACGTCGCACACACTACAAAGGATTATATAGGAGACCATTATTGAGCTAGCCGCTAGGTTTTTACAAATGGGTAATTCTAAGAAAATGTAAGGTCTATTGTTCTGCATAGGTTTTATTTAGATAAATATTTAATACCCAAAGTACCTTAGTAGTTACTAGTTAGTTATCATTCGATAGTTATACGCGGTATAGACTATAAGCTATTGAGTTTAAACTGTTATAAACTCGTATAAAATGTTAAGTAAAAAAAATTCATCAAACGTGTGGTGCTATTTCACTAAAAATATAAATAAACCTGACGAAGCTAAGTGTAATTTATGTCATACTGTGTACAAACATGGTCACGGTACATCAAATCTGCACGAACATTTGCGCCGTAAACATAAGTCAAAACTTGACGCAGATAAGTCTAAATTTGAATTGGACAAAGATTTAGATTTGCGATTTCAACAAGGTAAGTGATAGTATAATTTTTTAGTTGATGTTTTAATTTAATTTCAATTTTGTATTTTATTTAGGAGAGGCATCAACATCAACATCCAAACGTAGTTTTAGGGAAACAACTATAATGACAAACAATTCAATTAATGAAGTTCAAGTACCTGTATTGAAAAATCAAACAAAGCAATTACTTCTTTCAAAAAGGTAATTTTATTTGATTTATTTACATTTTTTAGTACAAAAAAAAGATTTTAAAATACTTTTGCATATAAATATTTATCTAACAGATTTGTATGTATTTTTTAACCTTTTTCGTGACATTTATATCTCAGTAATTTGATGAAATAAAAAAAATAAAAAAAATTCACAAATATTAGTCAAAGATTCTTTATATCTTGCCTATTTTAATTTATATTAATTTATTCATTATAATCATCCTTTCTTAATACCCTTCTGCACCACAAACTATCTAAAAAATGAACCTATTACGAGAATAATGAAATTAGCCAATGAGGATCCGCTGTTCCTTTCATAGTTTTACTTTTTGTATTCATTGTTTAGTTTAATTTATATTTTATACTTTGTTATATTATTCATGTTATGTTATTTTTTTATTGTATTGTACACCTAATTATTTTAACCTGGGCTCACGCCTGTTTATTCAATAAATAAATAAACAAATATTTTTTTTTATAGATTTGGTATTCCATCAGAAAAACAAAAGACAGACTTTGTGAGATCGATTGTTGAAATGATAACTGATGATTTGCAACCACTATCGTTTGTTGAAAATAGTGGATTTCAAAACGTTATTCGATTGCTTGATTCAAGGTACTTAGAGCTTTTACCAAGTCGCCGAACACTAACAAGAAGCATCTTACCTGAACTATACTCTACTACCAAAAATAAACTACAAGATATTTTGAACAAATCAAGCTATATTTCCATTACTTCGGATATATGGACATCATTAAATACAGATTCGTTTATGACTATTACTGTCCACACGTTTGATAGTGCTTTCGTTCTTAAAACATTTGTGTTATGCACTTTAAAATTAGAAAATAGTCATACAGGGGAATATCTTAGTCAAACGTTGGAAAATATATTTAATGAATGGGGAATTAGACACAAAATTGTAGCAATCGTAACAGATTCAGGGGCTAATATTAAATCTGCCGTAAAAAAATTACGAATACCACACATACCTTGTACAGCGCACATATTAAATTTAATTGTTACCCAAGCTTTAGTATTTAGAAGTCCATATGGTGATAATACTGACAATGATGTTTTAGAACCTAATGAATGTCAAAATACTCAAAATCTAAATGATTTATTAAAGAAGTGTCGTTCCATTGTGACATATTTTAAAAAAAGTGAAGTTGCAAATAGGAAATTAGCCGAAAAATTAACACAGTTAAGAGCTTTAAAATTAAAACTTAAACAAGACGTGTCAACTAGATGGAACAGTAGCCTATTGATGTTGGAAAGACTGGTCGAATTAAAAGAACCATTGACCTATGCTATGCTTTCCTTAAAAGATGGGCCTGTAATGTTAAATGCGCAAGAATGGGAAGTAATAGAAGATATTATCCCCATATTAAAACCATTTGAAGTAATGACTACTGAGTTATCAGGAGAGAACTATCCGACATTGGCAATGGTTATTCCATTAGTAAGAGGTAAGTAAGATATTCAAAAAAATTAAATAAATAATAAATAATTAAACAAATATTTTTAGGTTTACACATTTCTCTAGTATCAAAACAAGACGAGAACATACTTAGGTCAGCTACTCAAGCAAAAATTGCTGGAAAATTTAAACAGTCGTTTTAAACTCATTGAAGAGCAAAATCCTAAACCTGAGTTTTCAAGAGCGACTCTACTTGACCCTCGTTTTAAAAAATTGGCATTTCAGCATACAATTAATGCTGAAAACGCAGAAAAGAGTATTACAGATGAACTATCTTTACTTATCAGTGAACATTTGAATGGTAAGGAATTAATACTATTAATACATTTTTTTTTTACATAAAAAATTTTGATTAATTATAAAAATATATGTTTTTTAACATTGCAGAAGAAAATTCTAATATTTCTGAAACTCCTGAAATTCAAACCATCTCTAATAATGAAGCTGTCGATTTATGGAGTTTCTTGGATGATAAACTGAATACAGAACGAACTCAAGTTACATCAGTAAGCTCTGCGGATAACATTTTAAAACAATATTTCAGTCTACCACACTCCAATAGGAAATCAAAGCCAACCGATTTTTGGATCAAACACAAAATACTGTTGGGTGAATTATTCAACTTAGCATTGAAGTATTTAGTGATCCCTGCTACTTCAGTACCTTCAGAGAGAATATTTTCAAAAGCAGGTGAAATTATGTCAGCCAAAAGAAATAGAACACATCCAAAAAATTTAGATATGTTAATATTTTTAAACAAAAATTTAAAACAGTTGTAAATTTGTATTTATTTTTCCTAGTTTATATATATAATGTTATAATAATGTTTATGTTTTTTGTTATATTGTTGAATTAAAGAGTAATTCATGCTAGTTTGCATTGTTTCATGTTTGCCAATCAGTCCAATAAAAAAAAGTTGAATAATAAAAATAAGTCGAATTGAATAATGATAGTAAGTTAAAATTAATCAAATATTCAAATAATAATAATTAGTCGAATAATAAAAATTAGTCAAATAATAATAATTAGTCGAATAATAAAAGTTAGTCGAATAATAATAATTAGTCGAATAATGAAAATAAGTCGAATAATAATAATTAGTCGAATAATAAAAATAAGTCGAATAATAAAAATGTTCGAGTAACTAAATTAGTCATATGGTACTACCGACTAAGTCGGTAGTAATTAGTCACTCTTGCCCATCACTACTGTTAATGGTGATTAAGGTGAGCTAACCGCGATTAACTGCGTTGGTGAAATCGGCCCTTAGTTTGATTTAAATTTAAATATTTAATACTAATAATAAATAATTTTTTTAAATATAAAAATGTATAACATACTCGTATCATAACATTTTTTAACAAACTAGGTATTAACTAATCGCTTACTATATTTATAGGTTGAAATTATGGAACCAGAAATTACATCGATAACGAAATTTACCGGACAAAAAAGGAAAGATGTGAAAAATAGAAAAACGTTAAAAAAAAAACCAAAAAAAGTGAGTAGTATAACATTTTATAAGATATTCAAAGAATAAATTTATAATTTGATTTTATAGAATATTTCTTATCAAGAAAAAGTTACCCAATTAATACAAAATGAAAAAATTGCAAAAGATGTTATGAATTCGATTACAATCAGACAAAGTGGAGGAGTTGTAACTATTAAATCGGTTGCTGATGAAAAATGTACTGATTATTGGACGTTGGCACATTATAAAACCAAAAACATTGAACATATTGATGATAAAGACAGGTAATATATATAATATATATATATATATATAAATGAATATTTTTTTTCTTTGTATTTACTTTGAAATAAAGTTAGTGTATATTAATGTAAAAATATGATAGAACACATTTATGTGATTTTAGGTGGAAACATGCAGAATGTTCATTAAAACTAGCGATAACAGACCAGTCAAAAGATCAGAATGTTTTAGGAGAGCTGAATGAAATTGTTCAAACGCTCTTTGATCGTTTTATGAAAGACCCAAAAAAAAAAAATTAAGATTGTCATACCTCCTGACGTCGAAAGCGTTGTGCTGTTTAGTACGCAAAAAAGTTTAAGTCGAATCGAGCGCTCGATTTTTCAAGCGATCACCACTGAAAATCCAATTAAACGCGTTTGAACCTCCCAGGTAGGCGATCCGACTGCGTCGGATCGCGGACGACGTGGGCGTAAAGGAGAGATGTTAAACGCATTATGGAAAACGCATGTCAAACGTTAGCTAGTTGAAAATCAAAAAAACTATACATAATTAATATTTTTTTTTTAATATTTTATAGATGGTTAGATATCGAAAAGAAATATTATGCGCTTTCTGTGATGACAAAATATTTAAAAATCAAAAGAAAAAAAATTTGCTACTGTTTTTCCACTGTTTATATAAAATAGTGAATTCACCGTTAAAACTGAGTGAAACAACTGTATCGTCATCAATAGAATGTTCTCAGGCTATAATATAAATTGCATATCAGTGATATGCAATATCACATATGTACATTTGAATTGTGCACTGTTAGCAATAACTATAATTGGTTTAATTGAATACTATTGTGTAATTTAACGTTCGTGTAAAGTATATTATAATATAATATATTTTGTCATCATCAATCAAGCAGTATAAAATGTAATGTGTGAGATCAAAAATCGTTTTTAAAATTTGAAAAATATTTTATGAGTAATAATGTCATATCAAAACGAAAATAGCAATTAATAATGATCGAATTAAATGAAAAAAAAAATGCAAAAAGTTCCGTGCGTGTACTTTCTTATAGGGCCGCCCGGAATACGCCGGAACGGGATTCGAACCTGCCTACTTAACGTTGGGGAACCTATCCAAACACCTATCGACTACCGTTTGAGTTGAAAACCACGACCGAATCTCGAGCACTTAAACCGTTTCATAGATGCGATGAATACTACATTATACGTCGTTTAACCCGTACAATTTTTACGATTCGCGTGTCACGAAATCGTAAATCGCATATTTATTGTCGTTAAGAGTGTTTCCGACGTATTCGTTTACATTTTTTAATCGTATACGTATTAACGACGTACCGAGTTTATTATTACATACACAAATCACGATATCCCCCCAAAGGTATGCGATTAAAGGCATTACAACGACTGAAGAGCAACGATTTTGCGATTTTTTTGTATATAATAAACACGATCTGACGTACGTCAACAACGATACGCACGTTTCTTTTTTT
>NW_020271205.1:1832948-1901763 GCF_002803265.2 Melanaphis sacchari | reverse complement strand
TAGCGCATTGGCGTACGGTGTACAAGAAGACAATGATCTTAAAACCCAGTTTTTTTTTTTTAGTAGACAGGTCCATTAGTTTTATATTGATAAATTCTATAATCATAAAATATTTATCTATACTTTACTAAAAAATAAATTTTTTATCTACAACGGCATCATTTGTGGAAATATAATTTTACCAAGGCCTATTATTTAATATTTACCGGCTGCAGTAGTTCCAAAGAAAGTTCAGGGGTAGCATATGCTGCCTCTACTGTTTTGGCGCGCATGTCTATGGTTTATTCTTAAGTTGATCCAAAACATATAACATGTGGAACAAAATTGGTCCCAGTTAGATACTAACTAAAAGTTGAAAATTGAGATTTGTTAACATATTTCCTATGATCATATGTATAACTAATTACTAGGGTCAACATTTTGGATGTGCTTAAATCTTTAATATGTTAGAGTTAATAAAAAAAATTGATAATTTTTTGCCTTTAATTACATTTTGTAGTCTATATGAGACTATGGTTATTATTGTGGTCTAGTAAATTTTGCTCAGGGACTCGTAAGAGTTAACAAACAATTTGTGTATAAATTAAAAAATATGTTATCATTATATGTATGCTGCAACAAATAGGTTGCAAGTATTACAATAGAATATAGTTAACTGGTTAATAGGAATGATTGCCTTTAAACTTCATAAGAAATAATCCATAATGCTTGTAGTCATTATTCGTCAATTCGAAAATCTCCATAAATTGAACTAAACACTGAGTCCCCTGAGAAAACCTCTATAATTAGAAGAAAATATATGTATTCCGGTCCCCTCGATAATTCGAATTTCCTTAAACGCGATTGCATGTAAGTTCATATGTAAATACAATGTACATACATGATTACGCACAATCTATATGACGTTTTTGTAATGAAACTAATAACGACGGTGGTTTAATATTATCGTAGTTTATAAATGTTATTGTACCTTACCTACCTGATCTAAACTTTTGTCAGGATTGCAATTTTTTGAGTCATCTGAAATGAATGAAAAAAAATGCGATGATACAATTTTCAATGCTATCAGTAATTTAGATAATGCTATGAACCACATTATGTCCAGCAATTTATCATAAAAAATAACAGACTTCTTTAATATGTAAAATATAATAATATAATAAATAAATGTAATATGTACATACATACAATAATTTTTCACCTCTCTTTTATTCAAATTTTTAACTTGGTCCCCTGAATTTCGAATTATCGAGTGACTACTATATAATACTACAATCACATTAAGCTACCTATACATATTATTATAAACCATTATATATGAATAGGAAAATAAATAAGAAGACTTGATTTTGAAAGGTCACCAAAAAAAAAAAAAATGTATAATTCGTCAGTCCTTTTAGAATTAATACAATGATTTGTCAGTAATAATCTTTGGTACAAAACTTATTCTCAAGAAAACACGAAAAATAAAAATAAAACCAAAATCATTACATATTTTGTTTTAAGTTGAATACACCCAAATCAATATTGAAAAATAAATAAAAAATAAACAATTCAACAACATAACTCTAACAGAATGTAAAAAAAAAAAAAAAATAATAATAATAAATAAATAATAATAATCATTGTTTAACACACTAAAATAATAATATTATAAACTACCAGTTTGTTAAATTAAACGTACTTCTTAAGTAATATAAACTGAAAACTTGATAAGGAACATTTAGCAGCTAACTTAATGATCATAATGCGTTTAAAATCTACTAACTATTATAAAAAAAAAATAAATAAAAAAACAGATTCATCAAAGAGAAAAATTACATCTGTTTTAAAAATCTAAAAGTTTTGATAAATTCGCATAAACCACCAAGTTTAAAACAATATTAAATTTGTTAATAATAATTTTACATGAAAAAAAAAAATATATGTTTGTATAATTATGCAAAAACACATTAAAGTTAATAATACTTGATAATGATTTGAAATTAGTAATTTAATTAAGTTTATTTAATGTTAAAACATATTTATATAATAATGCAACGACCTATCCAATGTGGTCAAGTTATTTCGAAAGAATTTTATTTGAACCAATTGTAGACAATACATATATATATATATACATATATTAGATAAACACTATCTAAATTTAAATATAAAACACGATGAGAGGACAGATTTTAACAAGATGAGCTCTTGAGTTCACCTAGTTCGGCAAGCAGTCTATGGTTGATATTGGGAGTTGGACTATTGGTTTTTCCATTGGTCATTTGGTACCGTTCTTTAAGCTGACTTAAAGCATTCAACAACCGATTGTTAGCTGCATCCAATGCAGCAATCTGGTGTTCTTGAGCTTCAATCACACGTTGCTTGTGAGTTAGCGTGTCAGACATTTTGCGTTGTTCACGTCTCAGTTCATCTTCCACAGACATCAACCTGAAAAATAATAGTGAAGTTTAAAGTTGTCGTTAAAGTAACCCACAAGGCTACTAACCTAGCTATTATGTTTTTCATATTATCTGGTTCATTATCAATAATTTCTGGTGAATCAGGTTCAGATTCCAATTGCTGTTCGGCCTGTTCCAACTTTAATTTAAGTATTTGCACATTGGTTTGAAGACGTTCAATTTCTTTCTGGTACTGAATTTATTTTATTCATATTAGAGTAAAATATAATTTATTAAAAATTTATTAACTTACGCTTATTTGATCAATGGAGCGATTAGTTTTCAATTTATTGGCAATATTTTGATTTCTTGTGTCTTCATCTTCAGAAGAATCTTCAGACATTCCGCGACTGGAATCAATGGATACACGTCTTCTTAAAGGCATTTCAGCAGGACATATTTTTATATCTGAAAAAAATATTTTAAGATATTTTTAATCAAATAAAACATAATTAACAT
Source organism: Melanaphis sacchari (assembly GCF_002803265.2). Taxonomy (NCBI): domain Eukaryota; kingdom Metazoa; phylum Arthropoda; class Insecta; order Hemiptera; family Aphididae; genus Melanaphis; species Melanaphis sacchari. The sequence goes on along the minus strand of NW_020271205.1, from coordinate 1,898,860 downwards.
TAATGAGTATAACATACCACCAGGTAAACATTTAGGATTAGGGCTGACTCCGTTGACTTTGTTTGGAGACCATTTCCAAGCTAAGGACCTGGCCATACCACCACCATTGCATTGTGGATTGGTTCTTGGAGCTCGGTGAGGTGGTAGGAATCTTGGTGCCACTTGGGCTATTTTATCATTAACTGGAGTATTCTCATCTTCAGAAGAGCTGCACGATCGTGGACGTTGTTTTCTTTGGTGGTGATGGTGATGATGGTGATGGTGATGATGTTGATATACAGGATTGACAAATGCCAGAGGAGGCAAAGCAGCATTGCCATTAGCTAATGGCGGTTTACTATTGTTATTAGTCAAATCAACAGGACTTGAGCTCTGACTGTATGCTGCAAAACTCTGATAACCTGAAGATGCTACATTTGATAATGTAGAAATGGACATTTGACTTCCTTTTTGCTGTTGGTCAATTTCAATATCAGAGTTATGTCCGTTATTATGATTGATGTGATGATGAGGAGTAAATCCATTGTAAGTGGAAACTGGTTCATCAAATTTTAGCTTGGGGCAAAGTTGTAGGTTAGGTGAACCGGGATTTGACGAGAAAAATGCATTGCGGGGTAGAGTTGATGCACGTCCTGTATTGGTCATAGGACGTTTTTCACACAACAGTGTTGAACTTCCAACCAAATTATTTGTGCTGTTCAAGGATGACCCTTGTGTTGACCCATACAAACGTTGAGCACCATCTTTCAATGTTGGGTCGTTATATCTAAAATAAAATTAAAATAAGATATGAAAATTATATTTGTCGTATAGTTCCTTATACATACCTAAAAATGTTTTGATGTACAGGCTGGTAAACATTATTCTGATCATTTGATGGTTGATTTTCAATATAATTTTTTAATGGTGTTCTAACTCCAGCAGGCTGAGCAAGTGCTAATTGTATTCTTTCTAGTATCATGTGCAACTTTTCTACTTCCTGAAGACGTACTGGAGATATTTTTTCCACACATTCCATTAACAATGTATGAAGTATGCTCAATTGTTTGGCAAGGTCGATGTGTCCATCAAACTCAGTTGAGTGATCTTGAGGAGTCGAATAACCATTTGGTACAGGACTCTGAAAATTTAATGAAACCATTTATAAATTATTTATTTTTATCAAACTGTCAATAATTTGTTCATGATTGAGATTTAAATTGAGACTAACAGATATAATTTTTAAGAAAGATTTCATTGAAGCTGCTTCACGTTCCAGAAAATCATTCATAAACTCCATGAAATTTTCTTTTCCTTGAAATCGTGTGAAGTTAGCCAAGGTTTGAAGTGTTTTTGCCACCAGAGTCAAATTCCGTGCTGCTTTTTCATTAGGATATTCTGTGAAAGAGATAAAAAATCATTACAACATATTTAAATTATTAATAATTTTTATAAGCTTAAACTAACCATGTGTAATGTTAAACAGGCTAGGAGACAAAATTGCCGGACACAAAAATCTTAAGAAAATACATGCTGAAATTAAATTGTCACTAATATCATGGCGTCCAGAACTATTCATACGTTCACGAAATCTTGTAAAACACTCCCGAAGTTCACTAAAATAAAATAAAAATAAATAATGAAATTATATATGTAATAATTAATGAAGCAATTATATTATTGCATACAATGGAAATGATGTATGCGAAGAGAGTATACGATTCCAAGTGGTTTCAACGGCATTTCTTAAATTGGTCTGCTGTTTGGCCAAGTTAGAAGCACTGCCCGCTTTTAGAGGATCCACTTCACAATCGAAACCAGTTTGCATGACATTTGACACAAGTTCACTCAGAGTCTCATGTAAATACTTTTCACCAGTCAACTTCAAATATGCTTCCATTGCCTTAGTAGCTAGTGAGTTGCCTCTGAATGTCAGCCGATCGTCTTCAACCTTTTCTATATCCATCATCACAATGTCAGACAAGAACTCTTTAGCTAGATTTTCCTTTTGCATGACATGCACCAGAGCCGTGGCTATGTCTTCTTTAGCCTTCACGCCGACGACGGGTTCCAAAATTTCACAAATTGTTTTGTAGTCTGTTCTTAAATACTACAACAATAATGTATAATTTATTAGATTTGTGAATAAAATTTAATAGGACACTAAGATCCAGCAATTTAATAACTAAAAATCAACATCTTAAATTACTTGTAAGAATTCTTGATAGATTTGTACGGGCAATATGTCGACACTCTGAAAACGGCATTTAACTCTTAAGGACGGAGGGTCTTTGAGGCTTTTCTCTGTGGTCACTGGGTACCACTTTTCGGTGAGGAATCTGGACGTGACATCGTGTACTGGAATGCTAACGGTGCCTTTGAAACACAGAAGAAAAATACAGTTAATTAATATGTTTTCAAAAATATTAAGTATAAATAAATTGATAAACTATGCCCATACCGACTAAGAAGCTCTTATCCTTTTTCTTCTTCCTCTCACCTTCCCGATACAAATGTACGTTTATGACGCTCACCTCAGGTAAACTAGTAAAGTCAAAGTGTTCGCCCCAAAAACAGAGCTCCGATTTCTGTTTTGACGACGTTCGCGCAAACAGTGTTTTGTCGAGACACAACTCGCAAAAATACCTGCGTGAACCAACAGTATTAATTATATTTGTATTTATCGATAATGTTCATGATTAAAAATTAAAATGGACTATATTGTGACATATTAATTTTTATAAATTTAATGTTATGCTGTATAACGTTGGGTATTTTAAAAATTTCAAGAAAATTAATACCTCATACACCAATACAAATGTAGTAAAATTAAATTTTGATCTTGCTCTACAAAAATAATTAGAAAAAATTATTTTGTCCTTTGTAATTAACCCGTGATATGTAGTTTGATAATAGTCTATTACAGTAATTCCCAATATTTTTATCTCCAAATATAAATGATTAGCTTAATGCATCATACAAATGATAAAAGGGGTAAATTAGGCCGAGTTAGTAAAAACGAATTATAAATTATAATTTTATATGTATAAAAGCAAAAAAAATATCATAAAAATTAGTTAAAAATTTTTAATTTTATAAAATGCAATTACGAATTATCTAAATTGCTTTTTCGTACCACTGGTCCATACAATAATATTAATAATAACTACTAAACTAATTTTCTGTGCCAATTTTTGTGACTTAAGGGCATATAATATTATGCAATTTAAAATACTTATAAAACACGTTATTATTTTTTTTTTCATCGAACTTCAACTTTAATTTCATATTATGAAATTATTTTCTAAAATTATGAATAAAATTATAAAAAATATTGTTAATTCTATTAGTTTTATTAATTTATAAGCATTGTATGATTTGAGAAGTATTTAACTTATAAGATGTTTATAAATAATATACTATTAGTTTAATATACGATATCACTTATATATATATTAAAACTCGAAAACATTTAGAAAAGTATGAATAGCAAGTAAAAATTATAGATTTCGAAAACCTATTATTACCGGTTAAAAAAAAAATACGTAAGTAGGTATATACTTAAGAAATTATTACGATATAAAATAAGAAAAACTATTTAGTTTTATGAACTAGATAACTAGCAGTTTTTTTTCTTTTCTTTTATAAAAATAAATAATATAAAACTGACACAATTATAGTGTAACCACTAGTAGTTGTAGGTTAATTAGACGATCTTGTACCTTTTTTTGTTAGCCAATCCTTTTGCTTCTAAAATCCATATTTTCAACGCGTTTTCCGTACGACGCATGTGTTCTTGGTCGGGTTGTACAGATTTTCTCAAACTGTGTAGAAAACCAATGTAAATTTAATATTGCAACGTTAGTTACTGTGCATACAACAGTTTGAAAATTTTTAAAAAACGTACCTGTACACCCATTTGTCGCGTTCCTCGGCAGTGCGACAGGAAAAGTATCTTGTATTACCCGCTGGCAATGTCACCTGGAAACAGTTTTCCCGGCCCAATACGGACGGGTGTAGAGGTTTGATCTCCACACCGCCACTACTAAGGTCCAACGATTGCATGATACTCTGCGACTGGCCAGAGAGAAGCGATTCGTGCGAACGAGACGTTCTCAGCCGAGGTCCGTTGCCTGGGCTAGCATTTCTGCGATGGAAATACATAATGTTTCGTTATTATTATTATTTAAAAATTCTGCAACCGTAGTTTGTCAATCGTCTATTTTACATATTATTGTATACAAAGGCCACGGTATTTTATTGCATACTCACTCCCTCCTTATAAGTGATTTTATAACAAATTAATATTTTTCGAAACAAATACCGCATTACCTACATAAATATTGCAAAAAATCACGATACGTATACGCTATAAACATTTGTATGTATCTAAGTGTATTTTTTTTCAATCTTATAATACAAAAGTTGAGAAATTCGATTAATTTTGAATACTTTTAAAGTTTAACTAATTTCCAAAATATTTAGTATTCAAATAGTAATTATTAAATTATGCCAATTTTTAGTTTTAAAGTTAAAACACGGTCAGGTTAAGCATACATTGATATAATATTACACATAGGCCAGTGTATCTATCTACAATTTATTAAATACATAATTAAATTGTTGCTTACCCATCAGATTCCAGCGCTTTTTTACGCTCCAATTTTGTAACGCTCTTGGTCCGTTTTAGTGGATTTGATCTGAACGACCGTTTTGAAAAAAAATTCTGTTAACAAAAAACTATATTGTTAGTAAATGTCGATGTATTATTGATATCGAATTAAATTAAAAATCAGTAGTGTACACAAAAATTTCCAATAGGGGCAAAGAAGAGGGTTATATTAAAAATACTATTAATATAACATGTTTTGTATAAACATATTCATGTTTTATTGAAAAAAAATACACCAAAAGGACATTTAAATGATCTCTTTCATTCCAGTTTAAATACGTTATGTTTTCATCACTTATCCAACGATAAAATAGTTTCGATCAGAATAAATAAACTAACCTAACATTATTGCGAACACACAAATTACAAGTAAATAATATATCAAACAACACTGCGCAACGACTATCGATTTACATCATCGTTTCGGCACATACTGAGATGATAACAGTTATTATTTGTGTTCCGAGTGAAAGTTTTAAACGAGGTTTTTTTTCGTGAAAAAACTTAAAACGTATTTACTGTTTTTTTTTTTTTTTATAATTGTATGTTTATATAATACATTAGTATTATATTCTAATACGCGCACGAAATAAAATAGAATATAACATATATCATCATATCCTACTATAAGCTAAATAATTCCAAAATAACAACAGCAGCCAGTGGGCGCAGCGTGCGACTTCGAAAACGCTTTTCATCCTCGACCAACCCATCACATGATCGATGGACAATTCATAGTATTATATATAGTGATGGACAAAAGAATACAGCACAATATTTCGTTGTATATAATATGAAAGCGCTTATGTCTCGAAAAGTCCACATTTAAGTATAGTGCGTGCTGATGTCGGTTTCGAACATACGATATTATTATATTAAGTATAACAATACCATAAACTATGTTATATTTTCCAATGATTTGAATAATCTCTGTTTTGATAAAACTGTACCAATAATATAATCAAAGTTTCCGGTTCATAATATATTTACCGGTAAAAACATGAATGTCTTTGCCCTTCACTGGACGATGTTTTGGTGACTAAACTTGGAGTCAATTTTTGACTATAAATATGCACCTAGTTTGTAACACATACAATATGTTATTGCATCCATAGTCTACTTATATCGGTGTAATTAATAATGAAATATGCGTACCTTATAAACAATAGGTACACGGATGTCAGATATAGAGGCAGATCTAGCAATCTAGGAATATAAACAGAGAACTAAGTTACAAGACACAAAAAAGGGCAACTTTAATATAGTCATAAAACATAAAAAAAAAAAACACCTATTAGTAATTTTAAATATATATATATAAAATATTGATAATATTATTCATTTTATAAATTAATTAATAAACGAGAAAGTATATTAACGCTGAGCTCGGCCTACATATAGGCCATACATAACTTGATAAACGTAAAATCGAACGGTGAAAATAAAATCTATCGTTTTTCTGTTACCTATATATATATTAGATCTGAAATCATTTTTTACGGTTATTGTACTGTAATAAACATTTTTTTTTCTGTCTAATATAACACTTATTTTGTTAGGTATCTTTCTGCTTAATCTATGATTGGCGTTGATCGATATTAAACGATAAATGAGTTAAAATATTAACCATCGTCAACATAAATATATGATTATTTTTACATTTTCTGTTATTAAAATAAAAAAATATCATCAAAATCAACATATTTTGGAATTAACTTTTCAAAAGTTTTTAAATGTTAAATGTTCTTTATTAGAAATGACTATAGATACAAAATACAATACAGTAATTTTTACATCTTTAATATCAAGTATAATTTTGGATTTTTGAACAATCTCAGTCGTTTTTAATTATTACCATAAAAACACAAATGTGTCTGCTGAATTTACTGCTGAATGTAAAAAATTTACTATTAGACTAATTTCCTAAATGAATTTTTCCGTTATTAGATAATTGGTATTTGGTATAAATATAGGTACATACAGACACATAATTAATAGAAATCATTGCTTTGGCGGTGCTAATAATATAACAACACATGCAATCACAATGAATTTACTAAATTACCGAAGGCGAATCCTCAGTGGCGTTATGTGAACACAATAGTATTATTATGTACCTAATAAGCGTGTGATAAATATATATGATATTACGAGTCCAAATTATATAGTACCTACTTGTATACATTAAAACATTTCTAAAATTTCCAAATCATTTCTAATAATTCTAAAATCTCTGTTAAGGTAGGTACTTATTATTTTCATTACAAATTTATGGATTTCGTGTAAGGAGTTAAAAAAAAAATGTTTAAGATTCGTGTTTTATTCGAAGATGATTAGAATATTCGTATTTTATGAAGTATAAGATGGTATTTTTATTGCTGACGCATATTATGGTTTATGATATATATATTATATTATTTATTAAATTGTATGCAAATTCATCGCCTGTTGGCAATTACTTTTGTATGATTTAGAACGATTGATAGAAAATTTACACATTCTTGTTCGTTATTGAATGAAGCACATACTTTTCTTTCTTAATACATACATTTTTTTTTAAACTACCAAGTGCATGTCTAATTAAATAGATTTTACAATTTTGTTGTAAAAATAATTAGCACCTGGCCAACTACCATAAAATATGTATTAATGTGTACAAGTGTACCAAATTCTATAAAGTATACTATATTATAGCGGATGCACGCGCGTTTTATGCTAGTTTGTTTGATGAGTCAATTTAGATTTTACGAGCGGAAACCCTAAGTCATCGTGTCGACATTAATTGTCTACCGTATCTACCATGCCATCGAGTATAATTTTCATATTAGAGAGACAATCTCTTTGAAGAATTTCTTCACTCTTTTTGAGATCAAAACGTTTACATTGGACATACGCTACACAGAATATCAATATCATATCCGCACGAGCCATAATTAACCGTAATATAGCAACCGATAAAGGCCATTATGTTGTCGGTCTTTCAAATTTCGATACAAAAACTAACGTGTCGGACAAAACATGATCTTGGCCAGATGATCTATATGACCAGTGACCACCATATTTCATATTACAGGTATACACGACTAATACGGTTTATGCTCGAATACTTGACGATAATATATAAGTAGAAACGTCTGAAAAGTTTCTCACGGAGTGTAAACATTCAATAATAAACTCCTACTTACACACCATAGAACAATTATTAATGCATAAACTTATCAGTACGTGTAGCAATAATGATAATAATAATAACTTACCACAATTCTCGAGGGTGTAAGTTCCAGTGACCTAGTGTTGCCAAGCACTGGAGTCGTGGGGGCGCTTCCTCGGCGACAGGCTTTTTCGTACGAAGTGTCTGCAAAAACAATAAAATCGAACGGTCAATATAGAATTCTTTTTGTTTTTCACTTTTATATTTTACACGATACACATAAGCACAATCAAAAGAATATTGAGAATGTCCTCGACCGTACGGCTTTACACAAAGACTACGACGGTATTTGTTTGAGGATTTTATTTACCTAATATTTTAGTTGCCTTCACTCTGAGTGCGCTGTCAGTATTACACCTATAATAGTATTATGAAGATGATTATAGTGCCTAGCTGTAAGGATGAGAATGTTTTTAAACGAGCGACACGATACGACACGATACGACACGATACGACACGACACAACTGGCGGACGAGCGAAAGCCAAATGACGTATAGAAAGCGCGAATAGATGCGTGGTGAAAAAAAAAAAACTCTCCACGACAAATTGATCATGCAGAACGTCGTCCGTCGTCGTCGTCGTCAGTAATTTCTCCTTCATACGGTCAACAAATAATATCCTATAAGGTTTACACACTCACGCGCGAGCACTTATATAAATATTCATACTTCATGAATAGGTAGTATAAATGGTATTATTATAATAATATGAGTAATAACGTTGCGAATTATTGAGAGGACGTCCGTTCACTTACGACTGTGTTTTAGGAAGTTTTATTAAACGGACGAATATTTTTAGAAAAAAACGAAAATGCACTGATAACTGATTTCATAACACTGTTTACTATTAATAACCAAAACGATAAAATTATTTCGCGCTAACCAATATCGTACAATGAATATAATATAATACAATTACAATAGAATAGTACCTACTTCTTTTCATATTTAAATCAATGCAGGTTTCCTGCGTAATTTTGAAAAGAAAAAAATTATATTGTGATGAAGAAATCCCTGTAATAAGAGTTTTTGTCCACGATAAAAGTCTTCGCATTATAAACATATAACATAATTAATTATTATGTTATACCTAGTGGCGACGGGCCGCACACATTATTCAGTTTCGTAACAACGATTACGTATTTGCGTACTCTTTGTACGCACGATATTCCTCTTCTAGGGTACGCCCGTAACTTATGGAGGGACAGAACGCGTCTGTTGTCGCTTTAGACTTCAGTTGTCACGTACAAGCCTGCAGCGCGCAACGGGTAATTCGTCCGTATTTTATTTCTTCGTAGGGAGGGGAAGGGAAGGAGTGGTAAAGAATGAAACGCGGACGAGTTTTGATGATAATATATTACAACAAAAGCGTCAACGAACTCTTGCGGTTCTATTATTTTTTTCCTACACGACACTGTGTATATTGTCTATCGTTATAGTGATAATACGCAGGACGACGACTACGGTTTTGTGTTGCGTTATCCAGTGACGGAGAGTGAGGAAAAAGAGAGGAATACAATAATAATGATAGTAATGAGATACTAAGCAATTTTAATACATTCTCACGTTGGAAAACATAACTTCGTGTCATTATCGACAATACCAAATGATCCATTGGTTATTATTTATCCGCTAAATCGTACAATACAAGCTTATCATGCGTTAGGTGTCTTCTCTTCTCCGCACCGCACAGATGCTTTGTGAGAAATATCCACTATTTACTGTCGATATTTCCGTTAAGTTCTTGTATCATATTCGGTTGAAAATTATACATATCACAATAATCATACTCGCAAGCAAATAACCTGACGTTAATATTAAAAGGATTCTCTATTCCGCACATAGGAGGAACTAGGACCTGGGCCAACTGGGCCTTGGCCCAGGCAAATCTTGCCCAGTATTAATATTTACAATATAATTACTATATTAAATGAACATAATAATATATTATATTATGTAATAATAAATAATAATACATAATAATATCACATATTATACAAGAAAATATATTTGAAAATAAGTAAAATATATTCAAAATAAATATTATGATTTGTTTCTTAGTAAAACAATAACTAATTATAATTTAGTGGGAATTATTTTTAGAAGTATCTTAAGTTCTAAATATTGTATTTATTTTTTGAAAATGTTAAATAATATGGAACGCATAAATAGTATTATAGTGTTTCATTTAATTTTGTTATTCAGACTATTTTTTCATTCATCTTAAATGGTTTCGATTATTATAGTGCAGTTACTACAGGTATACATGTTAAGACTAAACCTATTTACCATTATGACCAGGGACGCCTATAGGCAATTTGTTACTTCCATACATTGAGATATATCATGGCAAAAAATATCGACGTCAATAAAGTAATCGAAAATGTTTAAAAAATGGTTCCATATTATCGTCGTTTAGTTTTATAAATATTCTCTGATATTTTTAAAGTATTTTCTTGATTTAAATAATATTAAAATGCATTGATTGTATCATTTAAAAAAAGTAAATTTTGTTGTTTGAATTTTAGTAATTTTTAAATATAAAAATATAAAATGCTATAAAAATATAACAGCACATATATGAATGATTTATATATGATATTATGTTGAATCAAAGAAATTAGGATTTTGACTTAAAACAGAAAAAAATAATGAACTGTAAGTACTCATATATACACATTATTATTTTTATTTTTAAATAAAAATTCGTAGATATTTAACACAAATATATAAAAGTGTGTACAAATACAACAAATTAATTAAAAATAAAATAAATAATATCAAGAATATTTCACCCCTTCCTAGTTCCTTCACAGTTTATAAATACGTATCGAAATTGATCTAATAAAAATTTCTAGTTCTGTAGCTAATATTGTCTCGGGAAATGATCATCGACATAAATGTTTGCAGCTGTCGTCCCTTGTCTATTTGTGTATGACGGTATATAATAATAATAATATTACCTAATAAATAGCTACGTGAATTATACTTATACCTAATGTCCTGTTAGTGTATTATACGAGTGGATATTATATTATTGTCGCGGTTGTAATAAAACATAACGTCGCACTTACTCCTAAAAATAAATCATAAAAGTACAAGCTCATAATTTAAAATTATGCATAGGATTTTAATATTTTTACATCAAATTAGTATACCTACCTAGTACCTATATATTAAATTTTATTTCATGGATTTATTTTGTCACCTTTTTTTCTAAAGTAACTAAATATATACCTACATATGGCCAACAGAAATTTGAAACGTTAAACGTTTTTTTTTTTTTTGTTGTGTTACAGATATACTTATGTTATATGATAATTAACACGAGTAGATTATTATGTGTTCACGGTAAATTAGTTTGAACACTTGACACACGATGATAATATGATATTATATTTTAAATACACATTTTGTATTTGGCCATCAGACTAATGTACTATTGAACGGTTTATAAATATTATTTTTGAAGTTTTTTTAACATCAATAATCTGTTGTTGATGACAATACAACAACACGAAATATTTTGAGATCTTATTAAAATTTTAAAATATATTGTATTATAATTTATGATTAAGTTATAATAATATACACCACTATCTTGAAATGTGAAAATAATGTTTCGAAACAATGAATGTGTTACATTTTACAATAACGATTATCTGTTTTTGAAAATCGGTTGATACAATGTGTTATATTGTGTATATGTTTCGAAAACAACATCGAGGGGCGGAACCATATCGAGAGGTTTAATAGATTGGTGACAACAGACGTAACATCTGATGAGAGAGGGAGCGGTGGGAAGTAGACCTTGAATGTTGTTTATTAATCATTAAAAAACCGAGTAACCTTTTGACGTTTAAACCGCCGCTACGATTTAATTTTTTAAACGATAGCGCTCGCAATTGATTGGGTACGTAATATCATACACGGGTAATGTGTATGATGGCAATTCAAAGAGTTCCGTTAAGATTTAAAAAAAAAATATTACGTCCAGTATAATACACTCAATGCACATGATTCGTTGGCGTATGTCTACTGTATACTTGTGTCCCTATGTTACAATTTGTTTCATATTTTATTGATATTAAAAAGCATATTGTTCATAGTGAGCAGCACACAAAGTCGGTATAACTACGTATAATAATTATACAGATTGTTATGTTAAATACGAAATAGCCATAAGTACAAACAGTCTACACAATGCAAATATTGTTTTTGATGTATATGACAATCTATCAGAATATATAAACGAAATTGATCGTTCTTAATTATTATTTAAGTACACACTCGGCCTCTAATTGTTTGATTGTTTGAGTGTAGAATGCACGTTGGTATGTTTATATTGCGCGGAGTTCACAAAAATTAAAATTACGATCAGTCCCTTGTTCGAAACGTATTGTAATGGTTTAGTTTTTGAAACGACTATTAACTTATCAACTAGATTTCGAAGAACGAAATCTAAAACGATTATTGTCTATTGTCATATTTCATGTTATACAGTAAACTAAAAAAATTAAAATACAATAAAAATGTACGCGGTTTAATGGGCGCTGTGTACCAAGTCTACCCTTACTACGCAGCTTTGTTAATTTAATCGCTTATAATTATTTCCCGGTGGCTAATCCACACCGCTATTATTATAATAGTTAGTTATAAAACTACTTATAAACAATATTATTTTGTTTCGTTATATCCGTTTTTTTTTTTTTTTGTCTCGTTTTATTGCATAACGTATGGTTGAACATTAAAATGTCCATTACGCACATTTACCACGCGGGCATGCTGAAAATACAAAACCATTCGTATTTCATGCATTGTTAACATATTTCGAATAGACAAAAATACACTCGAACAAAACAGGTTTGAGAGATAAAACGTTTTATTTGAACTCGTTTAAAGCTTAAAAATAATAATATAAAATTTATCAACTCAAGTATCGTTTAATACCGTTGAATAAACAGCGTTTTTATGCAATATACCATGCGGTGGAATAGGTAAAGGGGAGTTCAAAACCACACAAAACTCTCGAAAAGTATTTATTATTTAAAACGCTATTACAAAAAATGTTTCGGAAAAACAGAAATCACATTATTATCATACATAATAGTGAATTATTTAAAAATACAATACGTTCGAATAACACCAACGGTTTGATTATAATTCATCTTAAATTTGTGTTATTGTTATTTTTGCTACTGTTTGATAAACGCGACTCGGCCGGTCTCCGTTGCAACTCTGTCCAGTTACGTGTTAAACGCATATTGTTTTTTTTTAATTCCTATCGTCAATTTATCTTATAACTGTTTTTATTTTAAATAATTATTATTATTATTATTATTTTTTTTTTTAATGTTTCGTCATCACCGGGTCCCGTCCAAACAACAACCAAGCGCGTCTAGACTGAATCGTACCTATGCGTTGGTATACACTACACACAGTATCATATTATACAACAATAATGCAATTTAATCAAATATTACGATAAATAATATTATAGATATTCGACTAGTCAAAAATCCCATTCTACTATTGAAACGGGAAACGAGAGTTTCCTGGATTTAAACCGGATGGAATGGTTAGTGGTGTGTGTATGGAGGGGGGGAGATAAGTGACCGGAGATCCTCTCTACATTATACGTTACGCTTTAGTGCTTTACGCAACAGCCATCGTTCCCCGATTGTTCGCTGGATGCGTGCTCACGGAATACATTCGTGTCAAAGGATTGCAAAAAGTGGCCGCAGTCGATCGGAATAAACGGCTTAAAATGTTTTGGTTAAAAATATAAAAACCGAACGCGTTCGGTTAGGTAGTACGTTATCCGTCGCGCTGCGTCATACAGAAGGGTCGCTGCAGGGAAGAGGCACGTCGGCGTTTGACGTAGGTACCTGGTACACACAATAATATAATAATCCTATACACACTACATACATAAAAACGACCCGTTGTATAACCGGTTCTGAACCATAATATGATTCCGTAAGATACGAAAACCAGTATAGGTATGCACCATGCACATATTAAAACACACTCGGTCATAAGCCGTTTCACGCAGACCTGGTGGACAAAATAATGAAAAGAAGAAAGAAAGGAAAATAATATTATACCTCCTCGACCGGTTGCCGGACATGTATGTGGTAACTACCAGCACGTTCTCCAGGGCACGCAATGGTCAATCGATTCGACCAACATATCTCGTCTTTTTGCACTCGATTGATGGAGTCCGGCAGTAAGCGACTGAAGAAATTAGTCATACGGAGCAAGACGTAAGAAAGTGAAAAACTATATGTCTCCGGAGGAGGTGGGGGTGAACGCACCGAACGATAAAAGACGTGTTTATGAAACGAGTTTAGAGCGAAATAATTATTAATTTTGCGTTTCTATTGCGATCGCGGGAAATAGAAACCAAAAGTTTTCAAATCACTATCGAAAAACGTACGATAGGGTGGCCATTCGTCCCGAATTTTCCGGGACGTTACCGGTTTAGGAACTCATGTCCCGGTGTCCCGAAAAACTTTTTCGGGACAAGGTGTTGTTACCGGATTTAGCTATCAACATAATAATGTCCCGGAATTTAACTTTTTTTAAATTATTTGTTGATAATAATAATCACACACAATTACACAAATACGCATATAGGCTCGCACCATGGATATATAAAAATAAACTATATATTATTATAATATATATGTCCCGCACACTCTGCAGCTGGTGTATACTGTATACTGTACTATGGTGGGTGCGAGTCTTATTATGACAGCATTCGGTTTATTATCATTGTATAGAAATCTATTTATAAACATTATACATGGTTTTATAAACGTATAATACTTATTGTTATTAATGATAAATGTCGTCGAAATATTTTATACCATGTTATTACTATAACCATAATCAAATATAATCAAATAGTTTTATAAACATCATGCTAATACATTTTACATAACACTAGTCAAAAATAGTCAAGTCTGTCAGTATTCGTTCACTTCAATTCGCGCCCGACAGACGTTCGATTAATCTGGTTTTATTTGTGTTCTTTTCGTTTAAATTATGGCACCAAAAAGACTATGTCACTTTAATGAAAATTTACAAAAAGAATTTCCATTCATTAAAAAACAAAAACCTAATGATGATTTTAACGTGCAGTGTACAACTTGTCAAGGAACCTTCTCTGTTAGCCATGGTGGACGATCAGATATTAATGATCACCTTAAAAGTCAGAAACACAAATTGGCCTCCAGAGCGTCATTGCAGTCTGGTAAAGTTTCAAACTTCTTTTCTAAACTAATTCCTGATAAAAATGATTTTGCGTTAGCAGCTCGTGAAGCTACTTTTGCATATCATACGGTAATTCATAATCAGAGTTTCCGATCAATGACATGCACTTCAGATTTGATTCGTCAATTATTAAATGACAAAAAATTTACATGTGCCAAAACAAAAACCAGAGAAATAATTGTAAACGTTATTAGTCCGTATATTGTTGATAATATCGTTAAAGAATTGCGTTCTGCCAAATTTATTTCGGTTTTAGTCGATGGTTCAAATCATAAATCAATAAAATTGGTACCAATTCTTGTCCGTTATTTTTTGCCTGACGTTGGTATAAAAAATAAAATTCTCGAATTTTCAAATTTGCCAGGTGAAACGTCCGATTTAATAACTAAAAAAATTATAGACGTTCTTACAAAATTTGGACTAAAAGAAAAAATTGTAGCTTTGTCAGCGGATAATACAAATACAAATTTTGGCGGAGTAGCTAGGAAAGGGAAAAACAATGTTCACACAAAACTTCAGACTGAATTAAATAAAAAAATACTTGGATTAGGCTGCTGTGCTCATATACTACATAACGCTATACAATGCGCCTCTGATAGTTTACCTATAGACGTTGAAGCCATAACAGTTAAACTTTTTGGTTATTTTCATATTTACACTGTTCGCGTGGAAAAATTAAAAGAATTTTGCGAATTTGCAGATGTTCAGTATCGGGATATTTTAGCACATACTAAAACAAGATGGCTGTCATTATCACCTGCTATTGATCGAATTATTTTAATGTTCAGCGGTTTAAAGTCATACTTTCTTTCACAAGACTCAAGTCCTAAAATATTAGTTGATTTTTTTAAAAATGATAAGGCACTGTTGTATATGAAGTTCATACAAAGTATGCTCAGACTATTTAATAATTATATACAAAAAATTGAAGGAGAACACATTTCTGCTTTCGAGTTGATAGATATACTAAGTAATTTAATAAATAATTTAGAAAACAGGAAGAACGAACATTTCATTAACAGTGAAATTGAAAATATAATTAAAGTACTCGAAGAAGAAGGATGCTCAATAAAAAAAGAGTTTGATACAGGAAGTCAAATATTTTTTGATTTGTGTATAAAATACATACAAAAGTGGACAATGCCTAATCAGACATTATTAACTGAATTAGATTGGTTAAATTTAACAAAAAAACATACCGTAACATGGCAAAATGCTAAGAACACATTAAATTCTCTTTCAGAATTCGTTTTACTTAACGAAGATGATTATTTTGATGAATTTATGTCATTTTCAAATATTTTTCAAGAAAAATTCGATGAATGGACAAAAAATTCTACTTCATTAGAACAAAAATGGTTACAAATATTTAAATTGTTTAAAGAGAAAGACGTGAGTATTTCAAATCTTGCAGCAGTTGTTGAATTTGCATTTTGTTTGCCAGGTTCAAATGCATCAATAGAACGAGTGTTTTCATTGATGACTTCCACTTGGACCGACGTCCGTAATCAAATGGATGTAGCAACTGTAGAAAGTTGTTTGATTACCAAAACATACGGTTTAAGTTGCATGGAATTTCATGACGAAATTATAAAAAATCAATCGTTTCTGAAGAACGTCCACAGCACGCAAAAATACACGATGAAAGCTGAAGATAAAGTTTAAAAAACGTTATTTGTATGTTACTATATGAAGTTTAAAAAAAATGTACTGTATTTATAATTTTAAAATAAGTTTTTGTTGAAAATAAAAGTAAGTTTTCTATTTCTATAATTTTAATAATCAGTGTTTTATATTTCATAATGAAACCCACTAGTAAAAAATGTTAAAATAAAAATATTAATAATATTAAGTTAGATTAAACGATTAGGTCAAGTTAAAATGTATCGTCCCGGATTTCTTTTAATTTAATCTGACCACCCTAACGTACGAACAAAAATCAGTTAGGACCTGCAGTTGCACTAAACTGTAGGATAGTTACTGCGCTCATTACCTATCAATCTATCAACGATAATTATTATTGACAACAACAATCGCAATAAATTGTTTTATAGTGAAGTAATGTACAATACATTATAATTTCTGTTTGCTATTATTGTTATTTTCCTGTTATCGGTAACATTGTCTTCGTGACGTTTAGGTACACAAAAATATTTTTTACAACGTTATTATGTGCGTGATGATAAAAAAGGACAAAAATAAAAAAAAACACTAAGCGCAAGGACATCAAATTTTTTTATACGCCGAACTCTGCAAAAAATCACATAACCTCCTCTCCCCGGGATTTGTTTGTCGTAATTATTAAGAATTCTTAGAAATAAAATTATCTGTAGTGTGTGCAAATCTAAGGATTGTCCTATACAACATGACCTCACGTTTCCGATACATAGTATAATATTACTTATAACGTGATTTATACTTACAACCGTATTCTAAAATTGACATATTACGGTAGTCACGACATGCATTTTGTGTACATATTTATGCACACCTTACTATTATAATAGTATACTACTGTTATTATAGTTTTAGATATTTTTTCTCAATACGTGTAGCAAATACGTAGGTGTAGTATTCAAATTCATATATACAATAGCGAGCACTGTTAGTTATTATGTTTACCCTTTATATCGAGTAACATTATAAACAAATTATATACAATACAGGGTGGTCTCACCGCAAAAGCAGTCGCCCGTACTTCCGATTATACAGCAACCATCGAGAATAATATAACGCGCACACCCCTATCACCGATTTGTCATCATTCAGCAGGTCCATCCTTGCGTAAATATTGTTCTCGGACATATATTTCCTACATATATTGGTATAATATTAAATGTTGTATTAAGTTGTAAATCCACTCGTACAAATCAACTCGACTTGAAATTAAATATTCAATAAAAACGTCCAATAAATAAAAGAGGCCTCTTAAAATAATTATTGCGAATCAGACATTTTAAAATAAAGTGCTGCTCGTGTGTTTGACATGCAAAAACAATATTATATGAAAACAAGTAACATACCTGCATTATTATAATATATTACACGACAAGTGAAATAAGTGAGAAACGTTTTACATCACAAAAGTATATGCAATAAAATGTATTATAGCAGTGTCGATTGTCGAATACAATGATTTACCAGATAAAATATGTTTAATTATAAAATATGAAGTACAGAAGGAACGTGTAATATTATTAAGAAAAAAAAAATAATAAGATATGCAAAAAAGAAAGAAAAAAGTACATAATGTAAGACCAACCATACAAATTCAACAAATAATTCTTCAAGATTCCCCTCCCTTGAGAAAATAAATACTTAACTATTTTTATGCAAATACATCATGTCAGCCCCAGTCACTTACTATGCGCACTATAATATTTCCATCTAATTTACATTATAAATATTGTTTACGGTGCATAACTATGAAAAAAAAAAAAAAAAACAGAAAACTTGAAAAAAAATATTTTACACCGATGTACATTTTACTATAAACGCATACTTATTTTGAATATAAAAAACACAATATACTGCGACAATACAATCAAATATAATACTTTGCATTATATTATACAAATATATTTATTTTTCTTGTTCTGGGATTGTACAAAAAATAATATAAATTATTATTATACACTACTGACCTCGTGACCCTCAAAATTCACACAGTTCTCCTTCTAACACTGTTGTCGCTGTTGGTTAAATATCTATAGCCTATAGGTAGGTAGTCACGACGTCAGACTGCTATATACTGCGCACAAATCTGTAGCGCGATTTTCGTTTTATTTTTTTCCTAACGCTACAGATATAAATATATCGAAAAAAATATTATATATGATACCGTTGTCGCAACATCACGGCTGGTTGCACGATGTGGAGAGAGACGGAAAGAAACCGTCGCCGAAGGGCCCCGCGAAATCACGATAATAATATTACTCGATATACTGAAATGTATATTATTATTGTTATTGTATAAATAGCGCAAATTATAGGAGATTATTATTGCGTACATGTCGAGCACCGGCGTATAACCGACAACCCGCGACACCTAAAACAAGAGTGACGACAGAAAGTAAAATATTAACGGCAAAAATACACTCGTTGTTACGTAAGCTCAATTTGAGATCTATATTGATGACGTAGAGTAATAAAAATACCAAATACAATATTGCAATGTGTAGAATTATAAAACTTAACCAGCAACAGCTGCAGAGGCATGTAATTTTAATGCCTGATGTGAAATATCCCACTTCTTCGGTCTCATCGCAAACAGGTGCATGAGAATACAAGATGAATAAAAGCTTTTGACTTATACTAATGTAACAATATTATGCTATCGACCTTTATATGCAATGACATAATTTAACAAGAGTGGGGGGAAATGCATTTTATGTGAGTACGAGTATGCTAGATACTGTGGTCAAATTTCAATTGTGGCAGGACAGGGTAATGTTTGAAGTCAATAGTTATTATTTTTTCGATACCACGACAGTCGAGTAGGCGTATTGTATACACGACTTCTTTAGTTTTACAGTTTGTATATCATGTTATAATAAATTATCAAGATTATCAATAATTTTAGTTAATATTTTTATAAATTGAAATACATAAAACCTGTGGGAGTATTAGACCTCGTTGAAAAAAAAGAAAATAGCCAAGTGGACTGTGTACGGTGTTCAACTTGAGCGACAATGGAAATGATTTGAACGGGGGATAAGAAAACGCAATATAAAATATTAACAAAATTAAAAGAGAGACTAGGAGCATTATGGCTGGCATACGACAATCAATAAATCTCTCTACAACGTATATCATTCTATGCTATACCTACCGCCACTACTCTAGTGAGTCCAGGACGTCCAGGTGGTCGTTACCTGTATAAAATTTTGTCGCGTATGTGTGTACGGACTAAGAAGTCGGACAGACCGTATGCACACACGCGCACGAATAGTGGGCGTGGTCTTTGGCGGCGGTTTAAGACGACGAGCAGCTGCAGCGTGAGCCCAGCACGAGGACACGAGGAGTGTTTCTTTGTTGTGCACGAGAATCATCCGCGGGGAGGGACCGAAGGGGAAGAAAAAAAATCACATTTCGACTTGGATTTCAAGGATAAACGCCACGGCTTAAAAGAAGACGAGAAAAAATGTGAGATACGGCTACGACGACCGACGCCTATCATTATTATTATTATTATTATTATTATTATTATTATTAATATACATTAACGTGTTGTGTGACGTTCAATTGCATGTTCGCCTGCTAAAATATTATACATTATACCTACGACAAACGCCACACACGTATATTTAATAACAATTATAACGAATTGAGAGCGACGACATTAAGGTATATACCTAATACAATATTGGACGGCAATTAAAAAACATGTACCCATTATGGCGCAAACGATCTCTTTTGTTTTGTTTCCGGCGAGTAGGCATATACTATTATTGTTGTAGATGTACTGCCTAAGTCCACGTTATAGTTTTTTTTTTATTAGACGAATTACAATATGGCAGTTTTTCATATAATATAATATTATGTTCGCAGTGTTCACAACAGTGGCGCGCGTACGGTTTCCGTCAGACGTCTGCAAAAGACGAACACGCCCATGCACACGCGAAACACCCTTTTTCTTAGGGGTGGAGGAAATCCGGACCAGATGTAAATGGCAGTGGTATAACTGTACAAGATATTCTAATATATTATGCCAAACAACGATCTGGGGGATCATTCAAGATCATTTAAGTTCACGTTTGGACTTGACTAAGGCTAATAAGGGAGAGGTCCGTTTCACCGCTATACGTTATTCTGTAGTAGACCAATAGATGGCACCCGGTCCATTAACAAATTGGATCTATATTATTATGTCATTATAACGGCACGTGACCGATTTATAGAAATGATTGACTATGTACAGAAATTAATTATTATACGCATATAGATTGATGTAGTCCCGGTTTCATTACGCGGCAATGACGGCATTGCAGATGCGACGGTTTAATTTTGCGGTTTTCCGGTTCCGGGGCTTTAATCGCGTGCTAGACGATAAAATATTATTATCAACATTATAAACGTTCGATTTTGGTTCGGGTAATCTTCACGATTATTCAATATACGTATATAATACATAATATAAATTATCATATTAATATAATGAATAATACACTAATAGGTAGGTACTACTGGTGGAAAAGAAGTGGTCACGTTCGAAAGTTACAAGTCTATTGTAATCTCCTCTTTGGTAGTTGTTGTGAAAAATGTATCGCAGTCACAAATAACTGGATTACAACGACTACAGACGGTTATAACATTAACAATAATATTGTCCATAAAACTGGCGGTATCAACAGTATAAAAATCTGTCCTTGACACGATATCAACAATGTTCTGCAGTATTGCTCAACAACACACCATGTCGTATGACGTATTTATTATACATATAGGAGAACGAACCAACGGGTGAATTTATAAAATTAACACGTATTTATTGTTACATACACATAATATGGAAACCGTATTGTAATATTATATTTCATTATATTATATCGAATTTATTTTAGTAAAGAAAAACTATCACTGAAAACTGTTCATTTATTATTCAAATGCACGTCACACACGTCGTTGAAATGAAACTCTAATAATAATAATTAACGTCGGGTCTCGTTAAAAACCAACCTAATGGATTTTTTGGCGTTGACAAATACGTTTACACACACGCGCAGCGACGCATGAATCTATAAATCTCGTAAACTTGGCAGCGTTTTCAATATAAGATAAACGTGTACAGTGTACACAGTGAACATCACGACGATTTGCGTAGACTATATAGGTACGCGAATTGGACTGTGACGACGGTATTTTCGAATTACTCATCGATGATGAAAAAATATAATATAAATTTATTTTGTTTAAAACGCACGATATCAATTTAAAAACTGCATTACCACGTTTTAGTATCGACCAGCAATCTTATTTTGGAGAAACGGGCAACGTGATTGCATCCCTTTAAGCTAAGACCGAAAGACCGACTACATTACAACAAGATTATTGCGTTGATTAATTAATAACCCCGTTAATAACGTTATTTTCATATATTTAGAACATTGTTTTATTCTTTTTTCAAAAAAACAGTCCGCTGGTATAGGTATCAGGAAAAGTGTAAAATATAGAGGGTAAACCGTAATATATAAATAAAGTGGGGACTCGCCGGAGACTTGTACGAGCGCAGACAGACAGTAACCTACCAAATCTCTCGTTGAAATCATAATAATAACAACAACAACAACAAAATTCGAACCCCACAACATCGAAATAATGCAATAATTGTAAGTGAAAATGATCGCAGAATCCGCGTGACTAAAATATTATCGTACACAGGTATCGTTGTCGACGACAGCGCACGATAGTCGACGACTTTCACCGTACGCAAAACCCGACAACGGAAATTCCTCAGTGCATAAACACCCACTCGGCAGGTGGAAGAAAGAAAAATTCCGAATGAAATGATCGCGCGCGAAAACGAAAAAAAACTATAATACACGTGTTCGTTTTTCGTAGCTAGTGTTCGGCAATTTAACATGTCATATTTTATTCTCTTGCGTGCACGATTATCATAACATGATCATTATACTATATAGTACGCGCGTAACAACAATAATTAGTGATTAGTAGTCATACCAGTAGCCAATTGGAGAGAAGTATGTTTTGTACCTACTATCGAAGAAGCGTGCGCAATTACTACATTATTTTATCGGTGGCTTGTACACGTGCGTTACAAACAGTTTAGTTGGGCGAATCGTGACGACCACTTATACAAAATTGACAAACTTCCCAAAATTTTTTTTTTACAGTGAAACGAAACCGTCATTATGACTAACTCAGGCTGAGGTCATGTACCACAATGTAAAATGTCGAGAATATCATATAATATAATATTGTACGAAACGGGCGACGGTGTTGCTCGTCGAGTACCTACCTACCTATGGAACCACACCGTCGTTTTCCTAATCGTGTTTCAGGGTATTGTGTTGACGCAAGAAAATCGTCATCCGGATGGCCGCCCGCCGTTGTCTAGACGACGACTTCATTTACATTCAATCCGGGCGGCGGTGACTGCTCCGTGTGTCCGGTCAACGTTAAAAAAAAACAATAGGCTCGGTCGAAACGCCCCCACAACTGCTCGCCTGAACCGAGGTTTTATTAAAATCTGAGAGACGGAGAGAGACAGAGAGCGATAGTAACGTCGAAATATTAATGGTAATATTATAAAACAAGAGTGTACACCACAACCACATTACTCAACTATTCAATATAATCCATCCGTCGTTCGTGATTTGCGAAACAGTAGTGGCGCACCAAAGGGGGTGAGAACACCGGGTTTCCCATTATGCTTTAAGAATTTCAAACGTCAGCATTTTTATAGTCGTTCAATTACATTTTTTTTTATTTATACAACAGATTGTTGAAAATTTAATGTAATAGGAAATTCCTATAGCATTAATATGGAATGTTTTTCAGATTTTTGACCCCTGTAGCGTTTTTTTTTTTTTTTTTTTGTTGGTTTTTAGGTATATTACAAAGACACTTAAGTCGTAATTCTTTGACCCTCCCTCCCACCCCACCACCGATTACGACACTGATATTCTACGATAATAAAATTATATCTACGGCGGCCAATCCCGAAACGAGTGTCACAGAGACGACGCAACTGACCTGATCGGTTGTCGCCGCCGTCGTCTTCGTCGTCGTCATAGAGTTGATGGTCGGCTTCACCGTTGTCATCGCTGTCGCTTCGGTTATCGTCTTCCCCGGCCGAGTTGGCGGACTTGCCCAACCCATTGCGCCGCCGACGACGCCGTCTGCGGTAAAACTCATCGGGCGACCCTTCGATCACGATGATCGGCGGCGACCTGTTGGCCTGCTGAACGACGCCGCCGCCGCCGCTCGTGTCGCCCGCGATGGACGACGAACTGTCGCCGCAGTTGACGCGCAACGGGCCCACGGTCGCCTTGGATGACAGCCACCGTCCGCCCGTGGTGATTATGGTGGACGAGCTGCGGGCCAGTTTTCGGGACGACGGGCGTCGGATGAACGCCAGCGGCGAGCTCCGCCGGCTGGACGACGGAGACGACGGCGGACGGTGCGACGGCGGGTGGTCGGCCTGCAGCAGGGCCAGCGCGGACGCGGACAGGGCTCGTCCGCTAGCCGACTTGTGTTGCGGTTGCTGTTGGGCGGCCGACTGCGGCATCGCGTCCGCCAGCCGGGCCACGGCCAACGCCGGCCGGGCGGTGGCCTGCAGCGGGATGTAAAACGTCGAGCGGCGCCGCCGCGGACTGCCCGTCATCGTGGTCACCGTGGCCGCGGTCTGCTGTTGTCCGGTCGTCGTCATCGGTCGGGGTACGTCGTCCACTTGCCTTGAGATCAAATATTATTGCTTCGACGGTGTACTTGAGAGGAGTCTCATCAGTGTTGTCGAATCATGACTTCTCGGCGACGACGTAAACGATCGCTCGTCTCGCGGAAAAAAAAAATACGACGAAAAGTCAAACGATAACGAAGAAATAAATCACACGTAAAACGCTGAACGTCATACACAAACGCACAACAACGCACAAACACGCAACGATCACTACACACCAAACACGCACCGTCGGAATGACATTACTACACTGACTAACCGGCGCGCCGTCGAGTGGCCCCGCACGGTCGGTGGTGTTCGTTTCAGGTTCACGTTCGCAGTTGACGCGAGTGCGCGCGCGCGCCGCCCGTCGTTAACCACTGCGATGCGTGGGCCGAGGGGGTAGTGGCGGTGTCGGCGGCGGCTGCGGCAGTAGCGACTGTGCGAGCGAGATATTTCCCCCCACCGCGACAACGGCAGGTCACATTCCCGTCGGACGACCGTCGACCGGCCGGTGTAACAACAAAACCGACTATTCCTCTCGAGTTCTGAATCTTATTCCCCGTTTTCGAACGTCTTGTTTGCCGCAGGGAGGCGCCCTTCTGTAACAGTCTTCCCCTCACAGATAATAATATTCTACTGTTTTTTTTTTCGTTTTTTTGGTTTGGGGGGGGGAGGGTTGTTTTTCCATAAACTGCCTCAGACATCCGTGCTCGTAAATCGGTAATCATTTCGGAGCCATTTAGTTGCATTAAATTAATAATAATTATAATCACAATACACCTACTACTGTGTCTGATGAGTGATAATTCGACAGTTAGATTGGGAATTCGATCGATTCACGGACACCACTGTTTATTACCCTAAAATGTTTACTTTTATTCTTATTATTATTTACCGTACACAAATGCAAACAATACTGTTATTTAATCGATTCAATTATCACTTTACACTTATATTCTACAACATGGATTATCGTTGGTTTATTTTATAGTCTTCTACACAACAGACTTTTATGGACATAATATTATTATTTGGGTTTTATACTGTGTACAACAACACTCCTGTACTTCAACAGACGACTTTATAAATGTATGGTTTCTATCGACTATTTCACATTCCCACTCGTCACGCGACAGTGTCAGCGAATATATCATTATAATATGTATTAAGCACTACCGCATACATCGAACGAACGGAGATATCTGAATCTAAAATCAACAATTGCTTGGGCATTAAGCGGAAAAGGGTAGCTTTCGATAAAGCTCAAAATTAAATGGACGTGCCTCGTGGATAAAAATATCGATACTTGAGAAAAACCCTGAAAATATTGACAACTTTACACAAACAAATACTTAAATTTCTATGTCTATATTATTATTATCGATCTATTGCAACACTTGCAACATGACCGTTGTCGACAATGGTTTTCAGACGAAGAAGAGGCCCAGAAATATATGAATTTGAGTTGGTCGAGTCTGTTCGTAGTTCATGGTTTTGTGTAAACCTAATTCTATGTTCATACATATAAGCGATTACTTTTATTTCTTAATTTTTCATACATGTAAAATTCTTAAAATATTACCGCGTACTCGTTAAGACAACTGCCAAGTACACTAATAATGTAGCTAGTGGCTACCACTTGGATGGGTTGGATAGGCGCATAAGATAAGCACCGACGCTTGGCACACTTAATAGTTAATACTTTTTTAATTATACGTTATAAGATGGACTCGTTAATAATTGGTCTCCGTGTACATACCCATGAATTACAAATCAACAATTTTTAGAATAATTGTATTTTTGAATAAAATCCCAAATACTTCTATACAAAAAAAAAAAAAACAAACAATATTCAATATGCATAAAAATATCATTAAGTTTACAGGCGTCAGGTAGACGTTATTGGATATTTATAAGAACCCGATTTCCATAAGTCGTTTACAGGAAATGATAAGTATTGTATGATAGACTATTATTACACGTCCAATACGGTACAATAATATATTAAAATTAAGAATCACAATAATATCCTTTCTGTATAATATCTATTAATACACAATAATTATAAAATACCATAATATATTTATAAATGGAGAACAGTAACATTTTGGTAGTCTAGTTTAAATGAATATAATACACAAGAAAAACGTATAAATATATTGTACAATATATAAGTATAAATATATATATATATATATATATATATTATATAAACGTATAATAAAATAAAATAATAAATGATATTTTTTTAAATTAATTCGTAACCGATTTATTAACGTTGAATAATAACGTTCTATACAAAAAGAAAAAAATACAAAGAGAAACTACAATATGATTTATAATAAATACATATATTTATACGTATTTAATGTGTATGTATTATGTTTATATTTATCTTTTTATACTAATTTGTTCCAATTGTCTATCGTTTTGTTTGACAATATTTGTTATACGAGGCTATTTTCCAAGTTTTTTGTAATGGCACTATAATTAAATATCTGTCACAGAACAATACAAGAAAATACGAATTTTATTGCACCATTTCCTGTGCCGCCTGTTTATGATTTACGCCACCGTTGGTGGCTTCATTATTGGTCCATAGCTAACTTTTTTTTCGGAAATAAAGGAGACGCAATTCAAACCGATTAGAACACAGCCGTTCTGGTCTAGTTGTCGTTATATGGTTGGACAAAAAAACAGCGTTATGGAATCAGTTTTTATTTTTGATCAGTAACACATAACGTAGACACCACCGCAGTGCATTTATTCTTTTTGTTTGAATACTTTATCAGAATAGTCGCTTGTAAATAAGATTCAACCGAATGAAAACAAACGTTTTTAAATTTTGGTCTTCACAATCATCATGAAGTACAAATTTAAAAGACAACATACATCGATATTTGACAGAAAATCTACAGATTCTATAATATCTAATGCATACTCATTACTAACTATAGAATAATATTGACTAATATCTTAAAGCCTAAAGAGACAATAACCTTAATCGCACTATTTACCATTCCTAATATAAACTCATTATACAAAAAAAATAATATATAGCCATATAGGTTATGTGTAATTTAGGTAAAAATAAACAATTATTGTCTATAAATATTTTATGAATTTTAAGGATAAATTATAATACTATTAAGAGAGAAAACAACGTTCAAATCAATAGTTTTGGAAAGTATTCAAAAACCATGAAAAATAATTTAGGAGATTGTGACTTGTGAGTAAGAGATATTCCAATTAGAAATAATCACGATCTATATTTGCAATCAAATTACAAGCTTAAACACTATTTTATATATTTTCCCTTATAGATACTTATTAGAACGATTAACCGGTTCTGCGGTTAAAACTGGATTCTGCATTTATAGTGAAAAGTCTATACTATAGAAAAACTTTATATTATTTCATTGTACATATAGTGTATAATATAACCAAATAGCAATGAAATGGTTGTTGGCAAAATGATTTGTATAAGTTAATTTTACTTAACCTAAACAATTATAATGTTTACCAACAACTGATGAAAAATTGATTTAAAAAAAAAATACTTTTAAGTTGCAAAATTTGTACACTTAAGTATACAGTTATACACAATATACACAGTTTATCTACCGTGCACGTTTTGTACATACATATCTATAAAATATCATTCATGTGTCCCATTCATATTTGAAAATGATTTTAAATTATATGCTCATCAGGTGATTTGTGCATAATCTAAATATCATAACACACTTATATACACTAAATAGATATACAAACACTGATTTGATGTCTCTATAAATATGACTACAGTATTTGTGACGGAGTTCTCGTCATCTTGAAATTGAATGATTATAGATCAATTTGTTCATATATTGAAATCGTTTTTTTACGACTACACGTAGTTGAGTAAAAAAAAAAAAAAAACAATGCACTCTATGTTGTATGTTATGCCAGTGATAATGTAACGAATTTATGCATTGTACTATGTATTATTATAAGTACATTGGTGCCAGAATGGCTAAGAGAAATATTATTATAGTAAATTATGTGTTTACGACTACGCGCGATAGTACGTGTTAATATACGGTGATACAATAACCCAATAACGAAACAACGATTTTAGCGTGTATGGTGTGTATAATATAATATTATTATGTATCCGATTCTTCAAATACGTAGGTTATACGGTACATAATATTATAATATATTATACTATTCCCGTATATTCTAAATTTTGCGGTCAATCGCTTACTGAATCGAAAATTCTCGGATCACTCGGTGCACGTCAGAATTAATGGACAGCAATCACTTGTATTGCGTTTTCAAAAATAAAATCTTAAGTGTGACGAAATAATATCTAACTATGTAAAGATCTGAATCCCGGTATAAGCGAATGCTTTACACAATCTATAAACACGATAATGTGTAAGTCAATTATTCAAACGGCAACATTGGTCTATCAAGACGTACCTATAATGTTGTAATGAACTATATAACTTTGAAGAATACATTGATTATATCATTATCGAATGTATCGATATATTATCAATAGGACTAGGATACAACGCATTTAAGATTTACATTTTTTTTTTATGCTTTCCTAGTTTACAATTTCCAATAAGTATATTACAACGTAAAGAATATCGTAACGTAACATCTAAAATCAATAAAAACGAGTAGCTTAATTTACTCAAATATTGCCATTATTTTTATCCTATACGTAATCAATATTATTTTTTATTTGTAATTTTTTACTTTAAGTTACAAATTAAAAAAAAAACCCATATAAATTAAAGAGTAAAAGATTGACAGTTTGGAATTATTAGTTTTATTTTGGTTAAGTGTTAAATAAATTATAATGACTTACCTATAAGTTAAAATGGGTAATATAATTAAAATCACTTATGTGTTAATTAGTTTATTCATCGCATTAATGATATTATAGTAGTTAATACAGTATTTATTATTATATATAATTAATTACTGTTTAAGTTCAGTAAATCTACCGGATTCATTTTTCTTGGAAATTATAAAACATTTAAGGTCAAGAATAATCTACAGAATTATTGAAAAATCGAAATATGACACTTATAAATAACAATTATATTGTTATACGCACAAACATTCATACATGCATGCCTACTTTATAGTTAGTATATTCTAATTTATAAATTTATTGTGCGGTTGTCAAATTATGGCATTAGATTTTAATCGACTCGACGCCTTAATTTCATTCCATCGTAAACTAATCAAACTGGATCGGTTATAAGGCGTAGGAAGGGATGGCTAGGCGACCAAAAGCATTTAAATTGTATATTATCTATACGCACAATAAATACTTAATGAAACAGTTATTAATGAATGAACGACTAAGTTTCGCGGTCGACGAGCGAATTCTGCACGCGGTGCGAAGCAATAATTAAACGACAACGGAAATTGGTAGGATTATGTTACAGTAAACATTGCGTCAGTAATGTTGTAACTGCTATTAGACGAAGCATAGACCCAATGTCCCGTTAAAACAATCAAAAAACAATTAAAACGTGTCGTTTCTAACGGATCCCGATCGGATGTATGACGCGGCGTCAAGCTTAATTCGTCTCCGGACGACGATCCTAACCTTACCGCGGGTGAGCATTATGCTGCGTGCTACGAATGTTATAATATACGTCTTCAGGAACCGAACGAGGCCGGCGAAACAACACCGTACGAAATGGGGTAGCTGATTTTATACGCGATGTGTGAGTTTTGGTCGCGGAGAGGGTTCGACCCCATCGTCTCGAGGTGAAGTCTAGTAAGCCCGGGGGTCGGTCGCCACTGCGGCAGGGACCGAAGACCCCTCTTGTTTTCATACCGGGAAAAACGCACGGAATCTGAGCGAAATTATTACATTTTGCCAAAATGATTACACCTATATACGCACGTACATGTATACGTATACATATAAATCCACCCCCTTCGACCTACGCTCGTATCTACGTGTACAGAGTGGGCAGCGACGACTTTTTCCGCCGTGTGGTGTCGGCTGCAGCGTGACGACGGGCAAAAGCATCACCGTCGCACAGTGCACACCGTATATGCAGTGTACACGTACGAGTATATAAATGATACACCGAGGAACCATGACTGTACGGCGGATAGAAATTACTTTTTGATGCCCGTGCGTCACCATAGCTGCGCAGCGGCTGCAGCTGCGAACACCGCAGGACAAGATTCGACGGTAAGTGTTCACGGCACTTGCACCAGGTTCGGCAAAAATCGTTTAAAATATAAATAAAATTTAGGGGGTTATTTTTATGAGTAATGTAAAAAATAAATAAAAATACCACTAGATAGTACCTACACGGCTACACGTTGTTTTCATTACCGCCGTATCGCATACGACGTTTTTCACAAGTCTGCGGAATAATTTGAGTTGAGTTTATCATAAGTTGTGATAACGGTCACGATTTTCTTACACAATATGACGTTGTTATATACAAGAAGTTTGATATATATAATTTGTACAAAAGTTAACGCCTAGATATTTTATTTTTGAAATTTGAAATGTACTTTTTATTTAAGAGCCACAGGCCAGAAAATACCTTAACAATATATTTAAAGAAGACGTGTTATCTCTGTCTTACATATTATATGCGGACATGTCAAATCTGCGTATCGGATTCTTACTACAATATATTTATAATTCTTACTAGAGCAAATTTACATGTTATCAAATTTGTAAAGAAAAATATCAACCGCGTTCGATCGAAGAGCTTTTACATATGTTTGTTTTAAAAACGAGTGATATGAATTTGAAATTTTTGAAAATATTCAAATTTCAAGAATACTTAATACATCTAGGCAGGTAATCATTATAAAATACAATGTTAAAAAATACTCAGGTCGATCATAATAAAGTATATGCGCTGGAATTAATATTTTTAGTAGAAATCGGCGATAGCATAGACACGTCGCACATTCGTCATTCAGTATGATTGCAAATCGGATAGCTGACAACCGGTAAATTTTGGATGAAAAATTAATTATTAATTTTTTTGTTATAGCCTTTTACGGATCTGTACTAGTACCAAAATGTCAACGAATCGACACTGCATACCAACACACGATGATATTAAAATATAATATAATTGATCGCTGTATTGTATTATTAGTGACACACGTAATATAATATAATAGTCTATACCAACTAGACACAGTATTACTGTCTCGTATAGACGAACAAAAGTATATAATACACATTATATTACATAGCGACCGAAGAAATCGCTCATTCTTTGGATTATATATATATTATAGCATTATACACATTACACACAATACAGTATATACGAGACAACGACTTTTAGACGACTGCTAATGGATCTTATTTTCTGAGTAATGTAGTTTTCTACAGAACCGAATTTGATTTATAGCACTAGTAGTTCAGTCAATAAAATATAATATATGTCACGTGAGTATGTGTGTGCGTGCGTGTGCTGATTGCAACGACAATGAAAATGACGGCGCTAGGAGGCGGTTGATCGTGCTATCGCTATTGGAAATTGTTAAAATCGAAGGTTTTAAAAAAAAAATGAAAACAAACACCAAATAGGTCATTAAAAAGTAATACTTTAAGTATGCAAATAAAATAAACGATTCCATAATGTACATTAAAATTGAACGTTAAAATTTACTCAATATGAGACATTTTGTACGTGAATGCGTCACATAAAAAATTAACAATCGCCTAGAAATGGAAAGAACGTAACAACAATCAATAAAAGAATAAATTAAAAACCAGTTCATAAAAATATTCAAAAATATAAATATATAAATTAAGTAAAAAAATAATAATAATATTGCTATTCGTGAATAGTCACGTGTTAAATTGAACTCATTTACTCATTAGAATGATCGGATGAAAAAAATAAATCGATTTAAACGACTAAAGGTCGAGTAATCTGATGAGAGAAAATATAACTGAATTATTATCATAAGAGTCTGTTCTACTTTTTTTTTAAATACATTTTTTTTTTTGATGTTTACAAGCGTGTTAATCTAACATCGAGAAGACAACCGAAGAATATTATAATCAGCTGTGCTCTACAATCCACGCCATAATTAATTCGCATTTTAATCATCTATTCGTTGGTAAAAAAATACGTTTTAGACAGCTGATCGACAAAAACTTTCAGAAAAAAGCCTATTGAACATTTTAATAATTATTACAAGTAGTCAAATTATAACAGTTACAATATTAAACACTTAAACACTATGTTTACATTTTTAACAATTTAAACGCCTTTATTTAATTAATGTTGTTGACACGTTTATTACGAAGTATAAAGTCAATGTTTAAAATAAATTTAAACTAACTAATTAACACGGTATTGGTATGGGAAACAAAGTATAAAATAATCACACCGATAGAGACAAAGAATGGGTGCACTAATACACTTCATGACATGATCAACAAAATACAATATTATGACTTACGAGGAATATTAAATATCAAATTAAATTATTAAATATTGAATAATTAAATATCACAAAAACACTGAATGAATACATGGTATTATATCAGAAGATGATAAACGTAATGTCATGAAAATATAATAAATATATATAATAATGGTTTGTCCTTGGCCAATAGTTAATATTTAGATACGAAAAAAGTGAACAAAGACGAACACAGGTTCGAAGTCAGATTATTCAAATTTTAAACGTTTACTAGTTGTTTTATATTATGTTATATATATATATATATATATAAACTTGGCGCCTATTTTTAACAACGCTTCATTGTATTTCACAATGCTTTTTTGTACATTTTTTTTTTAAATTCAAAAAACAGGTAACAATTATACGGATGAACAGAACGATATTATCACTATACCGGGAAATATTATGATACCGAAAAGTCCAAGTCATTCGCAGTCATTTGTAAGCGTTCAACTGACATAAGTATATAACTTGTACACAGAGGTACTACGTGCTAATGTGCTATATAGTCCTATAGAGAATTTAGCTACCTACATTTACCTCCTAAATTTATGCTATTACTTTAATATAATGCAATACCTCTAATAGTTATTGTTATATAAAATAATGCTTAACAATAGTAATACATTACACGATCGAGACTGTTGCCATTGCTAGTATACTTAGAAGAATATTGATATTAATTATCAATAATATAATTGTCCGTTTTGCTTCGATTTGAGTTCTAATCGAACCGAACATATTTCAATCGGCTGTCACTTATCGGCGCCCGATAATCTTGACATACTCGTCAAATGTGAATGAATAATCGAAATAATTACACGGTATTCGTTATGTCGCAGAATAGACGTAAATTTCTTATTTTATTGGTTCGAAAAAACATTTCTGAGGGGTGTGTAGTATTAGATTTTTCCCAAATTATACGCGTGGAGGATTGCAGGACGCGTTGTAAGACCGGAGGGCACGCGTACGTATCCAATTTCTAAATCACTAGTCCCCCAGTCAGTTGGAAAAACATAAAATAAATATTTTATGCAGATAAAAAAAAGGACTATAAGCACTTGTCTGCTACCGATAAACGATTACAAGAAAAAATTTGAAAATACCATCTTGAAAATCATTATGTTATAATATATTATTAAATATTAGATGTATTTATATTTTATGGGATACGCGTGCTCACCGTAAACATAATATTATTATGGTTTCCACCATCATATTCGATGACGCTGGGTGGTGATGTGGGATGAAGACGTTAATTTTGAAGGGTTCGTTTACTTACCAGTCAACATTTTTACTTAAAATATCCACGCCACTACCTCTGCCGACTATATGAAAACGAAACGAGTGTGCGAATTCCATAAAAACTCCAGTATACCGATGAACCCATACTGCAGTATAATATTATTATGTTATTATTATGCTGAGCGCGTGTTCTAACGTTGAATTACTTGAATTGTACGTTATTATATTTAATGAACGGTATAACTATAAAGACAATAATATATTATTTTATATGGTATAATCATGATCGACGAGGAGTATTTTTTTTCCTTCTTTTATCGTTCATTAAAATTGCATTGAAGAATAAAATATGTATATAATAATAAACAGCGAATAATGGAGTGTATTAAAAAATGTAAATTATTGGAATTGTACGCACTGACAACACATTATATTACCATAAAAAATGCGTTAATTCGATTGACATTGCGAGGTTACTTTATATGATTATTGGTATTATACTCAAAAGTCAAAACAGTCAATAAAAAATAAAAAAAGAAAAGCGTTACATCGTCGTTTACGTACACAATAGTATGTCGAGTTTTTGTACAATATTATACAGATATAAACATTATTTTAACGCGAGATCCTTTTTTGGAGGAATGAGGAGGAGTACTGTACGTCGTAGGATTGTGTTGAGTGTAATATTATATTATAATACATTATATGGGATACACTACCGGAAACGTGCTCGTTTTGTTCTACAGTATAATATTTTGTATTATAGTTAAGATTGTACAATACACAGTACAAATAGCAACTCGCTAGATGAAAAGTCAACGGTTACAAAATAAAATATAAAATATTTATCTAGAAAAGCATTACAAACAGACACATCTGTTTTCGTTTACACGATATAAAACTGAAGTTGTATTTCGCGACCAAATAAGGATTTTATTTATTAAATTTTATCGTTCCATACATTTTGATAACTACTTTTTAAGTATTTTAAACTTTAATGTAATGACGAGTATTTCACAGAATAATTTTTGTTCTACTTTAAATTTATTGTAACTTGTGTAGATATAAACACATAGTACATTGTATTTGCTATGTTATATTTTATTAATAATGTACATATCCATTTATTATAGTTCTATAATTTAATAAGAAATTTCGTTTCCTAAAAAGCATAAAATGTACCAAAAATTTCACGTACCTAGTATTATTCAACAACATTTCAAAAAACATAGTAGTTCAAAAATCATTTTTAGTTCTTAATCTATTGTTTTATATAAATTTAGTAGTGTTTTTAAAATTATATGTTTAAATTGTTTATTTATTTTTTTTTTTAACGAAGTAAACATCATCCAGTAAGTGCCTCTCTATATATTTTACAGAAATAATTAACTTCAAGGAATACGAAACAATGTATGAAAAATAAAATTACATATTTTATGAATGAAAATGAAATGGTCAATTTTGGTAAAAAAAAACAGTAGGTACACCTCGAAGAAACTTTAATACCTCTATATTAATACAAATATAATACTGATACATACAACATCATGAGAAGTAAACAAACTGCTACAGATGGCGATAGCGATGTCATTGTACCGTGTTTTTTTTTTTTTTAATTTGTTCGACCGGCGGGGGATCACCATTCCGCTAACCATAATAATAACAATAATATTATTATTATACTGTGGCTGTTTATAACACAGTAACACGCGGTGAAAACAAAATTAGCAACTCTACTACGTAACGGTAAGAACTAAGAGTAGGGGGATATTCTGCAGCAATAAGAGGGCTCTCTGCTAGATATTTTTTAGCATATTTATGATTTAACCTATATTTAACGATTTAAACCATTAAGTTGTCCTCCCCCCCGAACACCACTGTCCCTTCCTACTAGTCATCTAATTTTTTTTATAATAAAATGTTATTGCCGTTATCGGTATTATATATACTGACACATGGTATAATAAGTAAAATAGGTAATTCTCTATAAAAATAATTACTAGTTTTTAGATAATTTTAAAACATATCCCCAAGGTTTATCATTTCATTTACACATATTAAAACAATAAAACCGAAAAAATAATATAATAAATAGGTACCTACCTTACCTAGTATCTACGTTTCTCTTCATGCAATTCAATCCGACCCCTCTTACCGGCTGTAGCGTATTCTCAACGATGTTTACATGTGTTATTTGTATAATGAGTCTAGTCGCCCGTGCGCATACATTTCTACAAAAGTTTCGAAACTTTTCGGGGCATGGTATTCGTACAAATCTAAAAAATGTTCGAATTGGTTCCACCCACACATACACAATGACGATATACGTGACTAGATTAATATTAGATCCGTAACGGGATTGGCAAAATATAATAAAACTTTGTTCTCTTCCCTTTACAGGCCGTATACGAAATCCGTGAATAATGTATTTATTTAATTCAAAATCTCTACCGCCACTCAATAAGACTTGTCGATGTAATATAATAACGCTGCACGTACGCAATAATAATATCGTGTCCGGTACTGCACTAGTAAATAGGTAAATGTGCATATAAAATTAGATAGATAATCGATTTCGGGCAAACAACGTCACGCGGTGGAAATATTTAAGTCGTATATAATATTATTCGTCGAGCGCATATCATTATTGCCCGAGAGGGGTTTCGATTTGAGCAAAACTTGTTGTTCAAGGGTAAGCGCACGGCCGTCGTGCGTATAAATGTGGAGCAATATTGTTATCATTGCCTATTATTATATATATATATATATATATATATATACCTATATAACTACCTATACTTACATTCATATAATGAGTTAATTTAAATTACGAATACATAATAGCATTAACAATAATAATATCATATTTAATCTATCTGCATATATTGTAAATATATACCTATATAATATATATATGTGTGTGTGTGTGTGCGTATTACCACAAACTAATAATGCGTTCACTTTTTACATTATTGTATGAGGTTAAAGGTTTTGGAAACACGCGGACCGGGCGAAGTCACGCCTGCGAATGGGTTATTATTATTTTTTTGTCCGTTCCTTCAGTGAATTACACAAATACAAACTTTGTATATACGCGCGTGTGTATGTACCACGTTATTGCGGTTTGACTGGATATATACGGATCAACGGTTCAAAATCAAAACAATATATTCAATTTGCGGTTCCTAGTCATCCGCAAGTGCACGATATAACTCATCAGACCGTATAACTTCACACGGTGTTCCTATCCTGTCTGTAACGGTCGTTTACAACTGCTGGCTCGTTACGAGGAGGTAAGAAACAAAAAACCTGACAGGATACTGTGAAGACCGGACGATGTTAACTCGTCTCGCTTCGATCACCTCAATCTAGAGCTCAGGATAGTAATCTGCAGGATAATGGCTTTATGCCACGATTTGTTGTAGCTTTAGAAAGGTGTAATAGCCAACAGATGCAATTGAGTGGAGTTGAAGTTCATACAAAAGTCTCCGACGGTTGCAGTTATTAAAATTACTTAATATAATTGATTTATCAGATAAAAATAAAATGCATTATACATAAAATTTATTTTTGAACTTGTTAATGATCAATTATATTATATTGTCCTGAACCATTAAATTGTATTAATTTTAATAGCCATTGGTGTAGAACTAGGTTAATAACTGTTAATATGTATTTTCTTAAAAAATAAATCACGTTTTAGTCCATCCAATCAATGGATGTCATGGCACTCCTAAGATAATGAAATAAAACTTACATTATTTAAATTAAATTCCATTGAATATTTTAATAACTATATCATGAATAAACATTTTTATAAAAATAAAAAACAACACAATTGTTATATAACGTAGTCAACGTATTATCATAAGCGAAAATTGTGAGGGGGGGGACTTAGCCCCCTAAAATTATTGAAAATTTTTCAAAGTATTAAATAGGTTAAATACCTGTTTTTCAACAATGCAAAGAAAGATTTAAGCTCCTCTAAAATTCAATCAAATATCCGCCTATGTGTATTAGGTATTTGTTTAATATTATAATAACATAATATATTGTGCAAAGCTACATAACCGTACAGACCTATACAGCAATTAGTTTATATTATAAATTACAAGTTTATAGACTTAACAGACCAAAATTATAACTAATTATAATATACATTAACCATATGATCATAGTTTAATACCTACATAATACGGCGCAGTGTGTTACAAGTGGATAATATGTAGTATAATATAGAAACAGAGAAACGGTAAGTGTCTTAGACAGTTTCAGTAGGTACGATGTTCGTGCACGACTAGCCCACTTCAACGATTTTGAACAAGTCGTCGTCATGTGTACTAGTAGTTTATTATTATTATTTTATATGGTATATATGTATGATTACTAATAAGTATACTTGGACGGCTACTGTATGTAAGCACACGCGTGTGCTTAAATTGCACGCGTTGAGAAAGTTTGTGTTTGTTCATTTCATATTTTTTATTCGCTAACAATAATTGGAACGAACGTAGGATTTTTTTTTTGCTAACAGGCGACGTATTTTACGTTGCTATGCACAATATTAGGTATTGTATTATATTAGAGTTATAGATAGACCATTTAAAACCATCATATAGGAACTAACATACGATTGTTTTTTTAACGTTATACAGGATAATAATCGCCGAATATTTTAACTTATGAAAAGTCCCTCTACCAAATTAAGAGGCTTTGATAAAAACTCAGTCTTTTTCTCTTCCTCGTTCAGGCACGCAAACCTCTAGGCTCTATTTTGTCATTTTAACTATGGCTTATACATCCTTTAATATCTAGGACTCCTTTATCCTGGTTACTTGTAACCGAATGTGTGGCTGTGGACGAGGAGGAAGTAGTCGATAAGATAATAATATCTGATATACTGTGACACTGTGTGTCCGCACACTCGCAGAACGCCATGTACGTGCACGCACGATTTCAATATTATAGTAAGGATTCTAGTTTCAATTAGCCTAAATAAACGTAAAAACGCATTGTAGGTTAATGTTATAAATATATTATTTTTTGTTTCTATTAACCACGTATCGCGTAGTCGTATATATATTGTGTTTGTGTGATTTATTCTGTTTGACGATATCTGTGATATTTTAATTTTAAAATACGTTCACGATTTAAACATAACATAAATCGTACAAATTGAATCGAATCGACCGATAATTACGGTAATATATTAGCTGCAGTAGAAGAGTTGAATACATTGCGCTCTTGAATTGAAAATCGACAAACTGGATGCGCCATCTACCGGACTCGTTAAACGAAACGACTGTGACCTAGTGTAAGAAAACGGGCCAGAGGTCGCTATAGTCACATCTGTGTAGTTGGTCTAACTTTGTTAAATTTGTGGAGAACTATAAATGTGTGCAATGCAAACATATTATTCGATTTCGTATTAATTGGAATGGAGCAGAGTGGGGGGAATAATGTGATCTAAACATCGCATGACTGAAGGAAAAATTGATAATAATATTATATTATACATAATTTTAATATTTTATCGGCCGATACAAGTGATACAACGCAACAACAACGCAATATACTAGGTACTAAATTGCGGCATTGAATAGCTAAAAAAAAACTAAAAATGTCGCGGGCCAAGTATTCAGTGAGACTATTAAGAGAATGACTTACTTGGCTAAAGATATTGGATCCATAACATAAATTGTTCTAAAAAATAAGAAAACAAACTGGACATAAATACATAGTTAGATAAAAGTGTCAACTTTTAAAATAGTTGATAATCCGAATTACCGTAATATTTTTTGAACATCAAGTAAAACGAACTCTATATCAATAAATCATACTCATAATTTGTAAAATGAAAAATACATAATATAAATATTAAATATAATAATGAATACATTGCGCAGTACGCGGTTATTTTTTTTTATGCGCAAAATACCAAATAAATCAAAAGTATAGTCACGTATTTAAGGAAATGTCATCGCCACAGCCACGCCCCGATTTTAAAGGGTTTGTTATAGACCATTGCAATGAAATACTGAGGAGAATAATTTAAATTTAAAATTAAATATATGTTTAATTTATTTTTAAAGGCACCATTCCATATATTAATAATATTGTTGATTATTGCGTAACAAATGACAGAAAATTTGATAGAATCCAGAAGGAAGACAGACATGTGAAGAATACCTACATGTTTTCACACGAGATTCATAATAAGTGCATTAATAAGACCGTTTCTAGTCATCATAAAATAATATTATACTTGCAACAGTATTACGTAATCTTTTAAAAGTAAGCTAATACTAATTAAAATATTAATAACTACATAACAATATTAAGAATTTGTACACAAAACTGTCTGTTAATGTATGATTATAGTGTCATCTGTTTCGTGTGAAAAATTGAAGTTAATATGTATGTTCGTAACCTTCGCTGTTCTTTCTGGCAGAAAATTATGTTAATAAGATTTATTACAAAATATTTCATACTCGCACACATAATTTTTATTATAATATTTTTCTCTTTAATTTTTAAAAATGAAATTCGGGGTTTGGCTGTATAATTAATATACTTACATCGATTGCACGAATATGATTCAAAAAACAAGAAACTTAAATGATTAGATCATTATTCGTAGATATTGGAAAAAATATTTGTTATAAATTTACAATACCTAGTATAATATACTACATACATTTTATAAAATATGTGCTAATAACGATAGTAATTGTTCAAAATAAATATTTGAAACTAATTAATCTGATAGTTACTTCAAATTCTCACATTTATTTATCATACATTAAAAGTACAATAAAATGAAATAAAAGGTATGATTAAATAGACTTTTTTTTTATATAGAAATATACAATCTAAATGTTAATGAACAATACATAATTTGATATTTTTATGTTTATATATTTTGTACGATTTATACTTTTTCTGCTCCAACTACATCGAAAACCGGCCGCCTTGAGATATGCATGTGCTTATTGATAATATACAAAATGAACTTTCAAAATATGTCGAAATATTATACCCTTAAATTCAATAAAAAAACTAGCCAAAAAGTTTTTGATAAAATCATTGAAGATTTACGTAAACTATAAAATAGTTATGTTACGTTTTACCTACGATGTAATTCAAAATATATTCACACGGCATAAATACACAATTGAAAGCGTACAATACACCTACGCGACGTGTGAATTGGGGAAAGTGTACGTTAATTTGATGGAAAACAGAAGTCGTGCGAAATGTACAGCGTTTTATTTCATACATGTACACACAATTATGTGGTAATAAAAAATTATGTATCGTCCCGAAACATTTGGTACATAGTGTTTACAAGATTTGGAAATGGCTGAAAATATAATTTTAGAAAAATTTAACTGGTGAAAACAAACTTTTCGAAGTTTTTGAGAAAAAATTTCCGTACTATCCGAAATTATTGATTTTTTGCATTTTAAATTTTCCTGCACATTTAATGTGAAACTTTCAATGCTCTCTCACCAATTTCTTTTTCGAAAAAAATCCTTTCGTAAAATATGCATTAGTTTCTACTACGATCGTTGTAACTAAAAGTAGGTCGAAAGGGAGTTAGAAAAGAAAAATATTTAAAACCTGCATGTTTTATGTACCACAGTGTACAAATAATAACGACTAATGTTCTACAACCGCGTGTGAAAAATTAACAAACC
Source organism: Melanaphis sacchari (assembly GCF_002803265.2). Classification (NCBI taxonomy): domain Eukaryota; kingdom Metazoa; phylum Arthropoda; class Insecta; order Hemiptera; family Aphididae; genus Melanaphis; species Melanaphis sacchari. The sequence goes on along the minus strand of NW_020271205.1, from coordinate 1,856,891 downwards.
AATAAAATGAAATACAAATCGTAGTTTTGTATAACTGCGATCGTGTTCGATTTGTTTTTACGACCCGCGTGCATGTTGGTACCGATATATATATATTATACATATACATTGTTGTTACAAACATTATGCACTCCCGCAAGTTCTTTTTACGATGGAAAATAAATAAAATAAAATAAATTAATACAAAATATACCATCATCGAGCAAGCCAACAATGCGAATCGTGAAAACTTTTCAAACCTTTCCGGCGGGCGTGACAAATCGAATTAGCTCTTCCCACTGCACCCGAAAAACGATCAGATGATTATTTTGCAACGTCGTTCGTACACATAACGTATATCATAATAATAATATGTTGTACCAGCAGTAATATAATATAAAAACGTATAGTGGCGGCAAACAACCCATTTTCATAATATTATGTTTTATTTTAACGACGCGGATTAAGCATAACAACTGCTGCAGATACCTGGTAGTTGGTACACACTGCAGCCGAAACCTGCACAGAGAAATTATGATGACAGGAGGAGGGTGAGACCACAACGTTTTTTTTCAATTGTTATTGTTTTTGTTCGTGATTATCGCGGGCGTATAATGCGATAATGCATTCTTTTCAATACGAGTCTCATAATGAGATATTGTTGTAATATACTTATACAATACATATACGTTGGACATTAAGACCTGGTGACGCAGAGAACGACTATATACACATAATAATTTTGTATATATTATGACGAGTCTTAAGAATGGGCGCCAAATATAAAAACAGTACATACGAGTGTATATATAGTATATACATAGACATAGTAGTCAATCTTGTTGTGATTAAGATGAGTTTTTATCCCCGGCGTAGGATGAGAGAATCGTGATAAAAGACACTGCTCTGACCATGACTAATAGAACAATGAAGTTTCTTGACCCTATTGAGTGTCGGCCGTTTGTCTATATACATCGTAAATATATGGCGACAGTATATATATATATATATATATAAGAAATAAATATAAATAGGAGTTTTCGCTGATCATGGGGTGTGGTGGGGGTGGTTCGCAGACGACGAGAAAATACGAGAGTCAAATCGGCCTAAAACAAATGAATTGCGACAAACAACTTCTAGCAGACCACCACCGCATTCGAATAATATTATTCCACATTTCTTTTTTAGTAATATACAAAATACATTATATTATTTTGGTGGTATCGTGTTAATATTATATTTTTACCTTTTACGCATACACACCATGATTATTTTATTAACTTCTTTAACGACTTTTAAGGAAAATTTGGATTGGTTAGTGGATTTTCAGTTCGGTACACGGTACACATAATTCCTATTTTCATGTCATGTGATAATTGATAATCATCGGTTGACGTAGAGTACTCTGCGAATACGTGCCCATCGCACACCATAATACATTCAGAACAAATCATTTGAATTTTAAACTTTAAAATTATTATTTATTGCAAATAAAATATCAACATTTCTTGAAATATTTTATTTTAGGAACCTATGCTTGAATAGTGAAATAGCTGCAGTGTGCAGAGATGAAATCATAATATGACAAGTCATACCTATATATGATGAAGGTCGGAGAGAGATGTGAAGTTTTAATTTTTTTCACTGTTCGAATTAAACGGACCGTGGTATATTACAACTTCCAAGGTCGATGGAATGATTAATGAAAGAAAATAAATGCATACATAACCACTAAACCACATAAATACACACATACAAACACATACATTGAGTCGCTGGCGAGAATGTGTGTCGCCGTCTCATATGTGTGGAACTGCGTTAGTGTTTATACAATGCAACTTAAATACACGCCACATTTCTAAGTTCTAGGAACATTATTTTTTTTAGGTATCATCATGGTTATTATTATATTTAACCATAACCTGAACACACGCGACTTCTCATTCGAACAATACTTGTATATACACAGGAATTCAAAACCGCCGTCAGCCCGGCTTATACGACACAATGTAATGATATATCAAAGCGGCGGCGGCCGCTGTACTCATACGGTTTCCCGGGTGCTTATCAATTATTGCTGTTGCAGCTTAAGGTTTTTTTTTTTGTTCTATTACTGTTATAGTGTTATCTGATACATAGTATTGTGTATAAATAGTCGAACGCAAAATTAAATTAATTGTGAAAAAGAATCTCATGAAAATTTACGAGACCCGATCGAGCATCATAGCAATAGCGTTTTGTTCTACACAACTTATACCAGTACGACGCAGCACGAGTTTCTATTATGAATTAAAAGCGTGTGATTTATAGAAGAGTGTGATCAGTACAGTATGATACACGGGAGACTATAAAACATTTGCATGATCTAACTTCAGCACAATGTACCAACGACGTAAAATGCGACATATCTACAAAGATCTTTTATTATACACACACTTTTGTGAAATTTATTTGTGTTTTGTTGAAATATTATAATTTTTATCTTTACGATTACGACACGTGCCCGACACTCATACTCTGTGTCCGGACAGATTTATATTAAAACGAAAAATTATTGTTTTTTTTTTTTTGTATAAAAACATGTTTACACCACAACACACGTTGACAACGTTTACCGCGCGAAAAAAGTCTGACTATATACCTATGAGGTTGCGGTCGAAAATGTATCACATTCGCACATTTTCTTTCAAAATTACTTATATAGTCGTTTATTATATTGATAAATTACGGTACCCGGCAGGACATGGTGGAGGGTAGCAAATATAATAGTATACATCTCGGGAGGAACTGTGTATACGTGAAATTTATGATCAAGTTCAAATTTAGATTTTAAAAGCTCAGAGTTTAATAAAAGATTACAGCCATTATTCAAACGGTCGCGGCATCGGAATCATCTTATTTTAATGTTGAAACGGTTCCAAGCATAACGTTGTTCTTGTATTATATTTCTCGTGTTTACACTTTTACAGCACAGTCCATTATAATTTTCCAACATTAATAAACTATGTATAAAAGTAACCGAGATTCTTAAACGATATTATTTAAAATTAACTCAACGTCCGCAATCGTTAAATGATGGTAAATGATCATTAATATGGTTGTTAACGGCTGTCAAGCATATACGGACATCACATTTATCATCAACTCTAGAAAAATTCGATTGGAAATAATAACAATTATATTTTACCTACAAGAATAATCGTAGATAGATACTAATACTAAATACAGAAGGACAACGATACTCTTTCCCTTACTATAATGTATGACATAATCGTGTGATAAAATCAATTTTTACCGACATGAAAGCATTGTACATCAATAAAAATTTCCAATAAAACAATTGTTTTTATTTTTATTACAATTATTATTTCTTTATTAGGTTGGTTGATTTAAAATTGATCAATAATTTATTTTGTTCCAACGGGATGCAGCTGTTACCACTCCTGCCGAACTCACTTTAGTAGAAATAAATGTATTTTTAAGTGCTATAAACTATACAAAGCATTTAAAAAGGATGCTATATTAAGTATAAACTATGAAGTGTGAAAAAAATTTTCCCAGAACATCAAAAATCGTTGTTTTTTGATCAAAACATTCTTGATTCAGCTACCGTCTACCATAATTATTACAAACAAGACGTGTCAACACAACGGCGGCGCCATACCATAAGTATGTGTAGAAAATATAACATGTTGCTCGCGGCTGTATATTGTACCCGTATACTCGACGGTTCTCGACGATGAAACTGTATACACTGAAAATCCTCCTCCGCCCCGCGCTGGTTCCGTTTGACTATCCGTTTGCGTCCTACGGTTTTAGCCCGCATGATGCAGTAGTCGGTGGCTCTTACGATCCCTTATTATAATAATATTATACAAACCGGGCCACCCATTCCGCCACCGTAATTCTCTTTACTGTTAAAATCACACATCTGTTTTCGGTTTCTAAATTTAATCTTTACCTCGCATACGGCCATTTACTGTTGAAACGCATACTATTACTAGTTACTACTACTCCTAATAATAATAAGAATAAGAAAATGACAACAACCCGGACTTCTGTTGACGGGCGATACCCCAACGATAACGAGTACAGATCGAGCACTGTGTCTGGCCATTGTTCTTCCGGTTTAGGAACGCTATCGTTCTAGTATTCCTCCATGTGCAACGCAGTGCACGTCGCAACTGTATTATACATACGCTCTATCATTAATCTCGGAAACGGATTTTATTATTTTCATTGTACTTATAATTAGAAGTCTTCTCCCTCCCCAATATGATGCTATGAAAAGGAATTGGCTTGAATCCAAAAAAAGTAAAAACCGTATTTTAGATTATTGCTATGTGTTCTCCGCACGTAATTGCCATGCTTAAAAGCATTTTTGTTTTGACAATAATAATAGTACAAGTGGCAAAGAGGTGATTGTATGTACACTACATAATATATTCGTACTGTTTTCAAGACTCATCACCATTTTTATACTACACGTAGTAATACTTTTATACTTATTTTATATATTTGTAGTTTCGGTTGGAATTGGCGCGGAGGAGGAATATAAACACTGTGTAACCGTCATTGCCGTGCGCATTTAACCATTTTAAGACTTAAGCTATAACGAGATTCGCAGCAGATAATATCTATAAATTATGGTATAAAATATAAATTTTAAAATGGAAAACGTTTATTTTATATTGTATAAAACAACTCAAGGGGAATTGTGAGTTTTGTCACTAGTGTCTACAACCCAAAACACTTAAATTATTTATTACGCAATGCAATCGTTTTCGAGCACTCCAGAAATAATTGTTAAATACACAAATGTTTAAATTTTAATAATAATAATGTACCAAATGATATTAGGTACTCCTAAGGTTATATTAATATTAAAATAAACAAGGTCAAGCCGTATTATTATTTTAATTCTAATTCATCATTAATATTATTATTATTATTTTTTAATTGGAATCATAGAACAGTGTACATATTATAAAAGTTGAAAAATGACGAGAATTTCATGATAGAAATATAGTATAATTAACATTTCATAAGAATTCGAGCAGAATATCATGAATTATGAGACAAGAGAAAATATTTGTGTTTATAATACCATTCGCATTTAAATTGCCCAAATTTATTTTTGATATCAACTGTGCACAATAAATTTGTATTATTTATAAATCAGTTTAATTAGAAAACAGAAGTATTTAAGGTATTTAATCGATTTTCAGAACCAGCCGTTATTCGATGAAATAGTTATAAGTTATAGCACATAATATAACGTTATATAATATTATTGTAAATATTATAACGTGCACGCCTGCGTACGATAAACGAGATAGCGGAGTATACCACGGCACACGGAGTACTATATAAGCACGACTGTACCTATATATACTGTTACCACTATACCTATTATCTACTACCTACATCATGTCTCTGACGACGTTATTAATATAATTTTTCATCGTACATTTCGCATAATCCGTTTAATCTCGTTTGGTTTTACGGGTGGATAATATTTGTTCTAAAAATAAATTGTCTGCGGCTAATATTATACAACTTTAACCTATTTTTAGCCAAAGCAAAACTTGAGCTTTTGAATATCTGGACCCGTTGACCCGTATTTAATACAATTTTGAATGCCGACTTAATTTTTTTCTTTCTGACTATTTCAGCGATAATGTTATATTATGTTATGCCAATTAAAAACGAGAAAAAAAGAATTTGAGAACGTCATTATTTTATTAGAATTGACCATTTTAATAATGTATTAATAGCATTTTAATAAATGTATGATCAACATTTTTTCGACATTACATGATAATTATAACTTCATAATAAGAATAAAAATTTAAGTTTAAAAAATGAAATGATAGTATGATATTATGATGCACAAGATATCTAAGGTTTTGTGAAAATGGAAATAACATACATCAGTTTCTATTTGTATTTTGTACGTCTAGTCATCAAGGCAATGACTGGATCAATTGGGTGACTATTAAAATTGAAAATATAGATGGATATGTTATTACCTAGGGCTTAGGTTAAATTTAACTTACATAATAAAATTCTTATTCAATAGGCTTGGTTCATTTTATTTATAGTTTTTGTAATATAATAATGTAGTTAGTCGGGTTCAGAAAGAAGTTATTATAATACATTTTATAAAAATATAAATAAAATTTTTATATTAAATTAGTCACGTCACAATAGTTTAGTTAAACCAAATACAAACTATGGATTCAGGTATCAGTGATCTATTAATAAGTAAACATTTTTTCTACTCTTAGAAATCAAAATTGCATAAAACGCATGCTTTGAATTGTCATACTATAAAATCTATCTATTAATAAAATTTGGGTTTTAAAAATACATTTTTAATAGTATACTCTGACTACGGTTGATCAAATTAAATAAAAAAGGGTTAGCCGATGGCCTATAAATCACTTATTATTGATGATATTGACAGCAGTTTCAAGACGTTTGTTTGATTACATATTTAAAAAGCGTTTACAGTATATTATTTTCAATACCTACGTAGTATTATGATGTCGATGACACAGTGTTTGAATAAGTTTAAAAGCATTATAGCAGTTAATTACACACACCACGTCGCTGTGCTTATAAATACCATTTTGATAATAATAATAATAATAATTATTATTATTATTATTATTATTATTATTATATACCTACGCACCTATCGATTCGTGTGCCTATAAAACTATTATCGGGTAATTTAGATTAAAAAAAATCCAAGGCGTGTAATACACTCGACAGCATAATATAATAGACTCGTTATTATTATTTCCTATATTATGCTACTCGTAGTAGAAATATTTCTCTAAATAAACGCGAGAACATACTCGTGTGTGTAGTATAACGTTCACAAGCAATTAATAATACTATATAGAGATCGCCGCGCCTAGTTTCAAAAAGTTAATGAACACAATATAGAGGTAATTAAGTGAATGATGATTCCAAACGACGTTGAAGTCGTAGCAGCACGTTTGCTGTACAAATTAATCGATAAAATTTGTCATACGAGCACCCAAACAACGTCGATTTTTATAAAACGTCATCCCAAATTCGAATGAGAGAACAAAAAAATATACCGTCATATCACGATCAAGATTTAACGACAATATCATTATGAATGTCTGGAGTTACCGAGCCTCTTTAGTCGTGGACGGCGACTACGCATTTATACGATATTACCTATTAATATGTGTGGTGCGATAAACGCAAACACGAAACAGATGTTTCTCCGGTCGAAGATTCACAAGTACCTTTATAAAATATCGAGTGTACGTAAATACGTTAACGACACACACCGCTATGGAGTGGTATTAAAAAAATCGACCTGCAATGCGATGTTTTGCTGCTGTTGGCGACTGCCGTCGTTGATAGCGAGTGAGTAAATTCGAATTCAAAGCGCCCAACATATTATTCATAGACCAGGTGACTCACCGCCGTCATCGCGTATCCAGGCAGCCTATTATAATATCGAATACGCGGTCACACACACGTAAAAAAATCGATATTGTGTATTATTATTTTAATACCTACATAATAAACTAACTTTTAAACGCACATTATACTGTAATGTGTTGTACACATTACGCCTATAATGAATGTATGAGGGTGTAACAGCAGACTATGGGCTCGCGTATATTACATTTTCTCTGGTTGTTTCTAAGTTTAGAATTTGCACTGCGCCACCCGCTATGGTGTTTTGTCTCTAACCGGCACGTGTTTTTTATTTTAATTATTTTGTTTATGCGTAAAAAAAAAACCATAGGCCCACTCTTGTCTCTAGTCATACAACGTACGTATAGAGTACAATGACACTCGAACAAACAAATAGCTAATGTGCTAAAAACATACTCTTAATTCTTTACCGTTATGATCATACACCCACGTGAAACCGTTCGTGTTCGACCGCCGACATTTTTACAAAAGTATAATATTATTACCTAACGAATCTGTAAAAGCGTTGATTCGCAGTGGTAAAAACCCGGGATCCATAACGAATAAGTGATCATGTTTTTCGGATTACCTACTCATTGCAGTTATAAGCATATTGATTAATTCGTATTTTGGTCAAATATCCTGAATTTGAATAGTTAAATAATGTATTTAAATGAAACTATTATAATAGTAATTATTACGGAAAAGTGTAAAAAAAATGTATCTATAATGACAGTATTATAACTCTATTTATGATAAAACATATCAAGGTAATCAAAAAATGCAGTCATAACTTGTATTTTAATGCATAATATAAAATGTATGGAATAATAAGTTTTAACATTACTTAATGGCAATCTAACTAATGTGAACAATGTTTAAAATTTAAATTAATATTTATTACGCATGTTTTGCGATAAACGTTTATTATTATTGAATGAAAATAAATAATAAACTGCAGTTTGATAAATTACCGAGAACGTTTTTTTAAGATAATATATATTGTTGTTCTAATTAGTAATTAGTAATTACTGTTGTATACTTGAGATATTGATCAATCGGGAAAAAAATTATGGCGTAGCGGAAGCATGGAGACGATTTAAAAGTTATAACTATATAATATAAGTTTAAAACCGCTACACATTTTAATAAATTAAGTAGTGCAGTGTGCATAATACTTACAAAATATTACTGTGTTATAACTGCAGTGAACAATTATGAGGAGGCGTGCACACTGTTAATATTATAAGATTTAATTTTAATAGGTAATTTCATATCACGTTAAAATCTATAAAATTAAAAGTGATACGGATGTCGTTATAAAGTAATAATTTGTCCACGACACTGCTATATGAATTATTAATAAAGTTATTAGGTTCATTTAAACAGTATATTAAGTAATTGATTATAATAACACACTATTATTATTATAGTTAGTTAAGTATCTATAAAATTAAAATTTGAAATGCGATTTGTCATTGTATCGATTAGGGTTCTCCAAATAAGGCGATGGACTGGGAATAAGGCAAGGTATTGTCGAGTTCGCACTCCACATCTGTTTGCACAGCGCGTGCACATATTACATATACATTATATTATTCATAATATTATGGCTATATACAGTCCAGTCGTGATAAATTGAATGTTTTTCTTGCACCTTGATGTGCTTATAAGTATTTAAAGTATACAACTCGAAACATTTTTAATTCAAACATTTTTTTTGTTCCCTTTGATATTCGGGTAATCGAGACTTGACTATATTATTATAATAAAATATTTATACACTCGATCAACCGCTTATGGAAACGCTGTCGACGTATAACCATTATCGTATGTACGTAAAATAATATAGCGACGCGAACTTTCAACGGGTGTTCAACGTTCACCATATACCTACACATTTTGAGACACGGCAGAACAAACTGTATTAAATGACCAAAATAAAGAATAATATAATAATACGAGTACATAATTATAAAATATATTATACAATAATATGTGTATAAGTAGTATATATTGCTCGAAAATATGTAATCGCGTCAAACCATATATGTTAATACATATTAATGTAACGTCCTACTTGACATAAATACAGGTTCGAACAAAACCAACAGACCGTTTACATTCGTATACGGATGGCCGTAGCGATTGACGATTTTTTACAACATACAGTAGATAATATTATTATTACTATTTACGGTGTGTATGTGTATAGTAAAAGTCTATTGTTTATTAAATGAATTTATGAATATATATAGAGATTATAGATATTTTATCACAGTCGAACCATGTGTAGATTCTAATATCTAATAACGCACACCTACATTATTATGGGGATAAGTTATAAATTATAATTAAATATACGTTAGGTCACAACTGTAATGTCGGGAGGGGATCTATAACCAGAAGTATTTTCCTATTTTTTAAAATATCGAAGTGTGTATGTAAATTTCTAGTCAACCGTGGGGATGAAATATCTCTAGAATAAAATAATATATATATATATATTAAAATCTAAGAATATGTGTAAATAGTGCATGTGTAATGTGTTTGTTATTATTTTTCAAATGGTATTTAATTATTATTGACATGTGACGGTCATTACAGGTTTTTTCAATTTTATTAATCGATTAGTGTTGTGCGGAACAAGAGCAAAAAAAAATTATCGGAACCTTTTTCTTTGCAAGTATACACAGTGCTCACCTACATCATAATATTAATATGTGTAATATTATCCTTGTCGTACTAAGCTCTTACAAAAGTGTTCAATCGCAATCGCGGTCGTAATATCTGCTACAGAGTGAAGTGGCTTAAAGTATTCAATGGTCAATACTCAATTGTGTAACTAACTCACCGATGTTATTGTAAATACACAAAATGCGTTGTAACTAGTAAACAAATAAACAATATATATTTTAGTCCATATGAAAGGAAAACAGTTGGAAAAGCGTTAGAAATGTAAAAATTCACGATGATAATTATACGTATATCATAATATTATTATCGACATAATTGTATAAACATGCCAAGCGAGTGATAATAATTACTTAAAGCATGCACACGCACATAATAATAGGTACATATATTCTCCTAAAAAAGTGCCCCTTGCGCGCGACGATCGGCGTTATCCCGGTGCGGCGTCTGTCACGTACGCGGTCGTCCTCGGTCAGCTAATTAACATTGTACGCGTCTGTTGTTCGTCCATCCGCTAGCATCGACCATACTCCCCCAACGACGGCTAATGAACCAAAACCTTGAGATTTTTTTAGCAATTATAGAAAATATACAATGATTGTACAGAGCACGACAGAAGTAAATTCATAGTAATTATGTAATCGAATTTTCTTTTTCTTAAACTCCCTTTTTATATTTGAGGATTTTGATTCGAACCGTATACACTATGTACACAGTTCGAAAGCGACAGACGTGCAAAATCAATAAAAAAATAAATGAATCATGAATTTCTGTTAAAAATGGGGTGGCTTCCTTGCTTACGTTTCAGTACTTGCAAAAAACTGTCTCAAAAAGACTAGAACTACATGAAAATTTTAAAATTACCAATGGCCGTGGTCCATGATTTAAGTATTTTTACTATACAACCAAAACAAAAATTTTTGAAAAATACGAGTGCATACTTTGTAAGGGTAATAGATCTACTGAAATAATTCAAGCTAAAAAACATTTGGCAATATACGAAAATTTGTAATTAACATCTATATTTGCTGTCTTATTATACAGGATCATCACTTGGAATCTAATATTGCTATAGACGCGTAGTTATTTTATTGTTATCGCCAGTTGACTGTTGTTATTTTTGTTATTGTTATAGGTGCCATTATTATTATATTATAAGCACTGTGCTCGCAGGGGTTATTTTAAGGTCACAGACCTATTCGTAACTTGATATTGTTTTTATAGAATACATTATGTATTTAAGTTTAAAATTCTGTGAATACTAATAAAAACATATTTTTTAATTCTCATTGAAATACAGTTTTTTAGTGTAAAATATTAAATTAAAAATATAATGTTTTACACAAACCACTCATCATAATTACTATCTACAAGGCAAGTTGAGTATAAAGTAACTTTCTAATAAATAACATACTATATAATATTATAATTTATAACATATATGTATGTATCATACGAAACTACGTGTGAGAGCCAAAATCTGTATATTTATTATAATATATATCAATATCAGAAAATATGTATAAATATATTTTATACGTAATCTGGTAATCATATATATATATTATAAATATGTATAATATCTACGTGGTCTATTTCATCGTGGTAAGTAACATTGACGTACTACACTACTACCCTAACTTGGCCGAATTGCCTACTATAATAAGGGCAATCTTTGTAAAATAATTACTAATTAGTTAAAATGTACCTAATTTTTACAGAGCCATTGTAATTAATTGCCGTCAGCGGTGGATTCGAAAAATAAACAATATTTAATATTTATCACCAAACGTGATTATCGTTGTTATTATTAGAAAATAAATAAATATTATCCTTGTAACCAATACATAATAATATAAAAAAATTGTACTTTTATCATTTGAATTCCTTTGTATTCATTTTGAATGAATTTTAAAATGGCTCACACGAGAAAATCAGAAAAGTTATTTAGAAAGGGGATGACCATACTAAACCATTCTACATTTCAAAATTAGGTTAATTACAAGTAAACATATATTATTTTCCATAATGGGGTAAAATGATGGATCGTATCATTCAATAGAACATAAATTATACCTAACTGTTCTTATAGTGCATTTGTACTTGCATAATAGTATACACACCGATATGATATAATATCATAATTACTATATATATTTACATATAGAGATAAAGTCAGTTGGTTACTTCATTCGCTATAAATGTTTAATCTAATTACTTTTTGTGTATATTAGTTGTACTCGGGTATTGAGCTGATGATATTTCTAAAATCGATTAAATAAATAAATAAAAAATAAATGTGCATAATATATAGGGTAACATCATACGTGAATATGTCATCCATCCATAATATAGATCCTATATGCGTGATTAAATACTGATTACCAATGCTGGTAAATTATAATTGCAATACAATAAATGAAGTTTCAACAGTTTTAAGACTATTAAATTTACGATAGATAGGTATAACGTTTACAAATAAACCTTATAATTTAATGATTTTTGAATTAGATTAAAAAAACATATATGTGTTAAAAATTAAACCAAGCACTAATACACAGTAAATAAAATAGAAATCATTATAATCATCAATGGATCGATGTAAATGAAAAACTGTGACTTTTAATTATCGTAATATACCTAAAATATTGACTTTTAGTGACTAGTTTACCTCAATATATGGTTGCATTAAAAATTCCACAAACACAGATAATTTTGTAATATACGCGATACATATTTAAAAAAACGTACATGATCATCAAACTGGTCGAGTAGGAGAAAGTCGCATGGAAAGTACACATATTTGACGAGCACAATTTAACCAAAACAATGGACCGGTCCACGCGTTAATTTTTAAAATTAAATATTACTGATGTCGCCGATGCCTTGAAGCTTTGATCAAAATTTTTGCATCGTTTAAGGAACGAGCCAATTACTTTATTACCATACGACATCAGTTTTGCATAGATAGCGGGTAAACAGGTAAACGGAAATGGGCGCTGAAATGCGTTTGACCCACATGACGATAAAGAAAAAAGAAAATAACAAGGGCACAGTTAAATTTACATTAATTTACAGGCGTTCATTTTTACTTTACTCATATATAAGCTGATTATTTTTCTATTATAATTAGTGTTCTAAAATTTCTGACGTATGAAAATACGAAAACTCATGAATATATTATGAAATATGTAATTGTCTAATTACTACATTTATTAATCTCGTTCATTTTGAGTATTTTGATTTGGATTTATCATCTGCGTATATTATACGAAAAAGACACGAAGATACGTAACAATGTAATTTAAAAATAACGGGAATTATAACTTTTTAAAAAAGTTTTTATTACATTCACGAGAATATAATTTTTTTCCTGAATACGGTTACACATAATATCTAAAGATGTTATATATTTTAATATCTAGATACATAGTACAAAATGTGTTTAGAATATTACAAAATGTGGTTCGGTAATACTTTTCAAGTACCTACTACGTGTTTTGTATCATAATAAAGTAAGGTCTAAGACGGTTAATAATAGTTTTCAATTAGCGATTATTTAACCTTGTTGAAAAAGTTAAGGAATTTATCTAATGAAGTAACACTACTTACATAATGTAATGTTGATATTTATTATTTACATATATTAAAACATAGAACTGACGATATAACTAAACATACCTATCTAAATATCTAAAACATCCAAGATTATATATTTGCTATGCATTATAAAAATTATGTTTTATATATATTTTCATTTTATATCACTGAAAAATTATCATTAAAAAATTATCAATTTCACTGAGATAATAACAAACTATAATAACGATACCAACGGGAAACGGCTAATAATAATTAGCTGAATAATTAGCAGTCTGTTAATAACTATTACATTTATTAACTAGATGTTTTATTATTTTATTTCCATTTACCTAAACGAGAAGATTTTTATGTAATTTTTTACTCGAGATAATTTTAAAAAATCATAGTAAAAATAAATCATAACTGTATCATTTTATTTGCGGACAAATTTAAGTTTTTGATAAATGGGTTAAATACACAGTCGAAATCGAATCTCTTTGCGACCACATGTCGCGAACCATGCTGGCGACTCGACAATTAAAAGGACGGAATAAGAGTATAACTCACATACACGACACACATGTGGACATGTGGTATACGAACTTCTAGTTACTTGGATTATAGGGATTTATCGAGGGATTTATATAAAACAAAGCGTCGTTTAGCCACATGGCAGAATTGCGTGGACGAATGAAGAAAATAAATAAAAATCAACTTTACAAATGATCAGTTTGACAATAAGCTTAACCCAAGCCGTTTCCGGTCTGCCACCATTGCTAGATTATCGTATTTAAAAACTTCCGGTTATCCGGTCCAAAAACTCTCTTATCTAATACATTAATAATAAAACAAGTACATTGATGTGCGCCAACACTACAGCTTACAAGCTACAACACATGCAAATATATTATAATTCAATTATAAATTGTATAATTTATAAATATACTATATTTTAATGCTAGTTATAAATATGATACCTAATAGTTAATTCTGTTCTTCTCTTTTCTCTATCGACCATATCCTTTCCCGGTTGTTTTTGTTAGTTTATGTACGCGCTCTGATTGAGCCGAGTAACCTCAAAAATCTGTCTAAATCACCGTCGAAAGCCATAATATAATCATTAATCACCCAGCCGAGCATATAAAACGCAGTAACCTTAAGATTCCAATGGAGGACAGTAGCAACAGCCGCTAAATGAAAAACTTGGGAGTAATAAGACACGAATGGCTATAACAATTTCTACTAATGATTCAGTTCAATTTTTTATTTTTTTAATAAAAATATGGGGAAGAACCGAATAAAACTTTCACTTAGGATCGCGAACGTATAATAATCAGTATCGAAGATGGATAATTTGATGACCATTTAAAACACATCTTTTGTTCAAGAGTAACTGACACGGAAAAAAAGTTTAATTGATAATAAAAACACTAATTACCTATTAAAACATTTCCAAAGACCAAGTAGAACCGAACGATACCAAGATATCATATAATATATTATATTATACCACAATTCTGTTGTTCTTACCTTGATCGACATCTAAATCGTCAAAATCATCTCGAGCTCCTTTCAGACACGATTGAAACCCCTTGCTGAACCTCCGGGTAATTGTGCCGGTACTGTGCGCGGGACTTACGGGCGGTTGCTGCTGTACGTCCGGCAAATCGTTCATGACGGACAACATAGTTTATTCGTCCGCGAACGGGTTAAAATTGAATACGTAAACGCGCACGTCAATCTTATACGGACATTCCAGTAAAATAATAATAATAAAAATTTATTCCAAAAAGGCGAGATCACGACGGACGAAATGACAGAGCGATCGACTAACCACTGCCGTTCGAGTCGACTGCCAGATGAACACTGCTGGTTGCGCGGACGTGGAGGCTCTCCGTCGAGCGAGACAACGTCGCACGCTGGGCGAGGCGGAACGCGCACGCTGCCGACGACGATACGAACGAGACGGATAATGTTATGATATTATAACTTAAAACTAGAGGCATAGGTACAGGCGCTCGCGGTGTCGCAGGTCATAATCATTCTCATAGTAATAATATTACAATAATGATGATAATTATTAATTTATAATCAACGAAATGAATAATCATTACGAGTTGTACACGTATGATACGCATTACGTATTATACTAAAATACATATCAATCACTATAGGTTTCTAATAGATTTTCGCGCTTGAGCCTGTTTATTGATGCATAATCGAACGGAAATGAAAATAAAATAATATAGACTGATGAGATGTGCCTAATATTATTGACATTAATAATATATAAAATTATCTATACGTATGTATTTTTAAAAATCACACTTGGATTAGTATTGTCAATGGATACTCTTTTCCTTCACGTTTTAAAGTCTGGTACAAATTGTTAACTTATTTATTGTATTATTTTGTGTATACATATTGTAAATTTCTTTAGTAAATAAAATGTAAACAAAAAACAATCATATTACATCTCCTAACACAAATAATACAACAACTGTTTCTGGGACAAATAATCAGAAATTCATCTCATAATCCCTTGAGCTTGCTTATAATAATATCCAGTACATAACCTACATCATTGAATTATATCTGCCACAAAAAATACAATTTTAATTTTATCCTTTTATCAAACATTCTACGAGCGTGTTTAAAATTTAAACACCGTGGACCGTAAAACAAGTGATATTTTATGACAAGATATTAATACCAATGTTTTTATTCCAATTAATTTACAAACTATATATAGGTAGTTATAAATCTAATATAATCATACACATTTTAGTGAATAATATTATTTATAAACCATCAATAATTATCAAAATAAATAGCTTATCTGCTGAAATTTCAATTTAAAAATTGTATAAATGGTTCAATTATGATTTTAACGAATTCAAAGTGAAAATAGTTGAATCGCAAACTCATCAAATTGTGAAAGTTGATTCAAATGATGATTTTAAGCGAGAAATTAAATTATTGTTATTATTTACTGAATACAGGTTAGTTATTTAGTCGTCTATTTTAACATCGTTTAAATGACAATCCATTCATATTTTTTTAAACCAATATGCAATTACCGAACTTTTACTTAATTAAAACCATTTTTTTCCATTTTAAACATACGACATAAGTACAGCAATAAAAAAAGACAATATTGAGTCATTTGAAACAAAATAAAACAAAAATTGGTATCTATTTATCATTTATTAATATAAAAACAAAAATAACGTCAGTAATATTGTAACGGAAATACGATTAATGAGATAATATACAACGTGGGTGTAATGTCACAGAAACGTAGAAAAATAAAAAACTGTTTGCTACACTGATGTTATATCTACCGGTTCGTGTTCTTGAGGTATGGCCGTAACGCGCCGCATATGGTTGACATAATAATATTATATACTTTTCATTAAAATCGAAAAAAAAATAAACTCATATATTATTATTCTGTTTGTATAATATAATGTATGTTCGTATTTATATATTGTATGTTGTATAAGTAAAATTACTACGTGCACAATTGTATAAGGCAAGTTTTGTGTTTTAATATTAATTATCATTGTTATTTAAATAATGAAACAATTTTCAAACGGAATAAACCATTATATTATATTAATCAGAAATTATATTATGATTTATTAAATTATTATTATCCAAACTCAGATCCACGTAAATATTATAATACTTTATATTCGTACTTGTAATAATATATACATAAAGTTATAATAATACGGTATTACACCAAACAAACAAACGGAATGCGTTTTATGATAATATAATATTAACTACCTACCTATACACTATAACAAGCGTTTATGCATTTAAAAAATATTATACAGTGATACAAAATGTTCTAGGCTCTTTGAATATTATGGGTACTAGGGTACTAGATATTATATAAGTTTTTGAAATTTATTTCTTAAAACCAGTACATTGATTAGATATTAAAAAATTACAATTTTACTACGTAAAATAATCTCACACATTCAAAAATATAAATCTGTAGACTAATGACACAATTAATGTATGTTTGTAGCTGTTGTATATTATTGTATCTGAAATTCGTAAAATAATGACTGTATTATGTCTTATTATTCAGTAACACTGTGCACCCAGCTGTTTAAGTCACTGACATTGACTACCATATCAAAATAATATATTGTTAGTATAGCATTTGTCAACTTACGCCTCCGCTCTAATTTTACGTTATATTTTATATCGTTTTAAGACGTATACATATAGTGTTTAGCATGTAATACTTATACTCACTGAGTTGTACATACTGCAGGTGACTTTAATAATATTATATTTCATATTATGCTCACACTTTATTTTAACCTTTATTAGTATATATTTTTATAATAATACTAAATCTACATTCATAGCTTTTCATGTAGTCTATTCATTCTCTATTTTATTATTATTAAATTATTTGATTTTCGTGTGCTTGTGATCAGGACGATCAGGTAACGAGTCTCGTCTGTATTAAGTATTATATCTTGTCTAGCTGAATGATTTCGAAATATATATTATACACTATACAATATGAAAAAAAAACATTCATCTGTAACTCTTTAATAATTTGGTTAACAATAGAAACAATAATACGTGGGTTTATATGGTAATGACTTATGAGTTCATAGATTATGACTAAATGTACATTTAAATTCTAAACTATAATTCTTAAAAATTTAAAACTACTATTATTTTATATTTTTATAAACATAAAACTAATATTTTTTTTAAACGATGTTAGTCGATTTTAATTTGTTCATATATTCTTCTTTTTCTCATGCCCATTAATTTATTTATCAATAACAAAAATGTTTTTGTAAATAATTAAAAATAGTTATCCTCAGAATTCTTTTATCTTCAAATTTAATAACTGTTGATATACCTAAATATCTAATAATATTATAACTTTATTTTTAAACCAAACAATGTTACTATAATTTGTGAAACATTTTAGGTACATATAGTAGAAATGCAGATGACAAACAAATTAGCGTAATTTAATGGTGGAGAATTTTTTTTATTTTATTATTAAAAATATTATATTGGAAAATTATTTTTTTGTGTTCTTTTATAATAATATTTATATTTTGTAAAGTACTAACTTAATAATATATTTTAACTTACTTTACAATTGCAGTATACAACTTCCAAGATTACTATATTATAGTGTTTACACATTAATCATACATTGAGGTTTAATAAAAAAAATATGATATAATTTTAGAAACATTTCTTATATTTTTTTGGTATTTAAAGATATTTAAATTTTTTTAAGTAAAAAAGAATGAACATTTAATACAAAGTTTCATCATAAATTGTTCCTATTTGCTATCACAATTATATTAAAATAAATTCATTCAAAATATTAAAAATACATAAATACGATTTTGTTTTGAAAGCTTTTAAAGATTAATTTTTAATGAAATTCATCAAAGTTACAAACATATTATGTAAATGTTACATACAGTCATATACTCATATGTAATAATAAATAATTGTCAACAATTTGATATATACTTGTAACATCATAGTATCATTATTCTACACATTGTATATAGTAAAAAAATAATTCAATTAATAAACACCTGTTAATTTATTATGAGTAGGGAATTTAAATTGTATTTGATTTTATTTAATGTAACTTTTAAGGTAATAGTATAATATTTTTAGCTTTCTTATTATAATGAATAAATAATTTGTTATACATTTAGTTTATCTATATCAAATTTCATTGATAATTATAAATTATCCATATAAATATTATTATATTAAATTTAGTAATCTTTGAATTCTAATATAGATTAGTACCTAAATAGTACCTAAGTATTATTACTGAAGCTAATAATTCTTTATCACTTGATATATTTTATTATAATAGTATAATCAATAAAAGAGTGTGGGTATAATAATGAGTAAAATATTTTTAAATTAGTAATAAAATGGTTTTTATTTAATTTATTTTAAAGTTTTTTTTTCTAAATTTATATTTGAAACTAGTACTTAATTTGATTCATGCGTCGCCAGAGATCAAAGCAAGAATATGCGTTGGTGTAATCCTCAACGTTTTAACTTCAAATCATTATCTGAACTGAACGTTTTATTTTATAAAAATTGTACAAGAAAATTGATTTATCGTAATCATATTCTCCGCTGATAATGCACGGTGCCCCTTGGTGGCCCCGAAACCCTTATAGTTTGTTTTTAACAAGAACTAAAGAACTTCGTCTGATATTAAAAGATACGGCACATAGGTGAGCAATTTAAGAAGTTTGTTATTAAACACGAAACATCTTAATAAATTTACATAGATAAAAAGAAGCGGATACAATATATTTTTTATCAAGACATTAAAAAATAGTTTCTTTGGTCACACACTAGACAGTTATGTTTTTAAGTGTTTGGTATTTGTAAGTATTTATTTTTATGAGAGGTGTAACAAGGACTAACAGTACCTACACGTTGAATGTAATAATATATTATTATGCTAATAATAATACTATACGATTTTTTAAACAATAAACACTCATTATCTTAAAAAGTTAAAACATTTTTGAAAAATTTCTTTTTACAAAATATGAAGTCTTTTTATAATAACTTTTATGAAAGAAAAATGATATATTTTACTCATTTTTTTAAAGTTTTTTATTTATTTTTTTGAATAATAGTATATTTATTTTACATTTCTTATCTAGAAAAAGAATGTTTTTTATAATAATTTCGATACCTACACAAAAATTGAATCTTGAACTTATCACGAACACGAGATAATTACAATTTAAACTGAAACCAAAATTACTGTTTAATCTACCTCGCCGATTATTGTAGTAATAAAATGACAAAAAACATAAATTTTCTATTTTTTATCTTGTGAATTGCTGATTATTGTTAATATGCTAATTATGCACGCTTAAATGGATTAAATTGCTTTAAGTGACTTACCCATGGGAGATGGGACACACACAGCCACGGTGGGTCTCTCTGTTGTTTCGCGTAGCGACACACTGTCGGGTGCGTCGTCATCATCTTGGTCTTCGTCCTCTTCCAACAGGACGGGCGGCTGATTGATCAACTCGTAACCCCATCGCTGACGGAACTTCTTCGCTCCACCGTCTAGCCGGACCCGGGGAAGGTCCACAAATAGTGAATCGCCAATCTATAATTAGATTTTATTTATATATTATGTATTATACTGCTATAAATGTGTACTAATAAGCATTAATAATAGCGTAAATTTTTTAGTTAAAAACGCTGAGTACACTGACCGCCGAAACCTCCACCAATATTTTTTAAGAATAATTTCATACCTATTTATTTTTAAATACTCCAAATATACGTATTTTTATACATTTTATACAAATGGTAATCGATATACACATTTAAATAAACGTTTATATAATATTTTATGCGTACACAGTGCTCGTATTTTTGTTCAAACAGGTGCATACACATCTACGTTATGACGTGCTCTGTCAAAAAGTATCACGTATTCTAAATAAAATTGAAAAAATGATATTTATAAAGGTGTTTGCAGTAGAATAAGAGCTAGTTTTTATACTATACTGTATTGTGAACATAGCATGTAGTTGAATATATCAACTTGAAACGGTAATGTGTTACAGATATTTTGTTGCCCATAAAGTAATTAAATAAAAGGAATATAACACGATAATGCGGTGTAATCCGATAAAAACCTGGTTAAAGAAGAACACTTTTCGGTTACCGATATGGTTATTTCTTGTTTATATTACATATCCGCGGTGGCGTGGTTACCGCTGAAGTCCAACTTATTTTTAGTCTATGCAATTCAACACCGCATAATATTTTGTTTATGAAAAATGAAGACATCAAAAACTGCCTGTTTATTTGACGTTGCAATTTTTTTTTTCATAACCATCAATCCTCATTCCTCAATTGCTTTGCTTTTAAGATAGTAATATCATATATATATTTAAACTTTGAATGGATACCTAATCAAGTAAAAAAAAATAAATGGTACGATGAAAAAGCACAAGTTTTATACGCTTTTGATGGATAACAGTGACTCTAAAAAATGTACAATATGTTGAATATATATGTCATTATGCTAGAACGAATATAATGTATACGTATATAATATATGGTGAAATGTACCATTAATAATTTATCTAATATATAAAAACACAATTATTCCTATATATACCTACGATTTGCCATATTGTTTCAAATTTTCCATAGCATCTATAATAATTAATATTGCAAATATACCTATTATCAGAATAGCAAAAAATCACTCTCGGGAAAAGTACATAGTTTTATTATAGTAATATAGTATTCATATTATTAAGTAATAAAATACATCATATCTACCTATACATAATCATATGTTATGAAGTAACTATTAATTAACTATATATATATTTGATTTTTAATACACGTTTTATTCTAATTCTATATGCTGTATTTAATATCTAATACAGATTTAGAGATATTACTTATAATTGAGTTATAAGTTATAATATACATAATATTAAAATCATTTAACCAACTTTTATGTAAACATTTTTTTATACATGAATAATTGCTATTTAAATTTCAACAATCTTGTATACTCACACAATCACACCCGAAATAATTTTTTCATCAAGCAAGCGATTTTGATTCATTTAATATAATATTAATATAATATAATTATATAATTATATTATAATTAATATAATATATTTATTAATTGTATTAACTTGAAAACTATAATTTTTATGTTCAATAACATTTTTAAAATATTTAGACTAATTATTTTAAGCTATTATTCTATTATTATAGCTTATACATAGATATTTGACATTTAAAATATATTTGTTGTTTTTTCTTAGTTTTAATAAAAAATGTAAATCTAGTCAAAAGTCATGACAATATGTATAATATACGAATGTACCAACACTATCAATACATTAAGTTTGTTTTTGCAATTAAAATATTAAAAAATTCACAAAAATAATTTTTGCGTTTGAAATTTAAATTTATTATTAATTTCAAATTTAATACATCTATGACTTATCAAATCACCAGATACAATCAAAATCTTTACTATACAACAGAGTGGTTACCTATTAAGTCATTATAACAAAATTTAACACTATCATTCCAGTGAATTGATCAATGATCAATAGTAGAGATACTCTATTCTTACTATTAAACAGAACTGTTACTTATTTTTTCCTTTAATAATGCAGTTATTCAAAACCTGATTTTGTAATTTTTAAATATTTTTAAAGACCATATTCATCTTATTTTATTACACAAGTATAGATATTTTTATTAAGTGTGATTAATGTTTCAAAATATCATCTCATTTATTTGTTTATAGTTTTTAGTAGTTTAAATAAATATATGAAATTCTGTAGATTTGTAAAAAATTGTATGATTTTAAAAGTATTTACAATGAATTGGAAATACTAATGAATAAAAATAATAAACTATCATAACAATGTATTAACAATATTAGTTCTGTTAATAATCATTATAAATAATACTCTGCACTCTGCAGTAATTAATAATAAGTGTATTCTTTTCAATTCTATACAATAACGAATATTTTTCACAATAAAATAAAACTTTAAGTTTTGGGCGTAAAATTATGTATTCCAATATGGTAAACAATGAAAATATGTATAATATACTGTTTAAAAAGTTACCAAATTATAAGTCACTTTATACTTAAAAATATTATAAGAGTTTTGTTATAAAGAGGAGGATAATAGTTTTTTCACGATTAAATGTATTTTATCTTAAATAATTGCAAATAAATAAGAATGTTAATAATATATAATTAGAAGATATAAAATATTATTATATTTAATTTTAATTGTTATATGCTCGTTTATTCGTGCACTTCAGATTCTTCAGTAACCGACAGTAGTTGGTTAACTAGTTTTCGTCACTTGCTGAATCTGATGACAATAAACCAAGATGTGTCTGATAATCAGGAACTGTATACAATTTAAACAAATAATTTGCTTCAGAATTTGTAATTGTTTCTTGCGTAGTCAAAGGATTTGATTCGTCGACTTCAGTCTGGTTTTCTTCTGTTGCAGAAGCATTCGATTCCTCTTCTGTCAGAATAGCATTCGATTCCTCTTCTGTCGGAATAGCATTCGATTCCTCTTCTGTCGTAATAGCATTCGATTCGTCTTCAGTTGTAATAGCATTCGATTCGTCTTC